>NW_003546914.1:42083-47538 GCF_000090795.2 Amphimedon queenslandica
CCTCTAATTATTATCTACTCTTGCTAATACAAAAACACTATTCTATACCTTGTAAATGTTGAGTGTCATTAACCAGCTGCATTTGAATGACTTCCTGTAACTCAGTGTCCTTCTCTTGCAAGAAACTGTAAAATAATCCATCTATTTTCTGTAGCTCAGCTTTCATTTCCTTTTCTTTTTCTTCCAAAGACTTCTGCAGCTGTTTCTGTTGGTCTTTTTTCTCTAATATTTCCACACCTTGCATAGAAATTTTCTCTTGTAACATTTTAAGCTCTTCAACATTCTCCTCTTTTGTGAAATTGAAATAAAAACAACTATTAATGCTTTTGCCCTTACTCTCTCTTGTTCTTAATTGATCTACCTCCCACTTCATTCCTGATGATACTTTAACTTTAGCCTCCAGTTTCTCATTCTTCTCTTTCAGTTGTTGAACACTAGCCAGTTCCTCTTCACTATTCAGTAGTTGTATGGTCCTTGATATTAGTAACTGCTCCATTGTACCTTGACTGCTGTAAACTGATGCATACAACTGCTGTTTCATTTCTAGAACAAAACTAGTTACATGTAAAAAATAATGTTACATACCAGAATTCATGATATATTTTTTAGAAGTTGCTGCTTCTTCATGCTGAAATAGCTATTAATTTGAATAATTTAGACTTCACTTAAGTAATATTGCAATACCTTATCATGATCATATACAGTACTGTATCCAATGGTTAGTTTCTTTACTCCTCTCTCAATGAGTGAGTCAATATTATCAAGTGCAGTAGCAATAAGTGACTCAGAGAGAAGGACAAGAAAGGAGCAAGTGATGGTGAAGGAGTTGCCTTCTTTAATAACGTGTACTCGAACATTTGGTGCCAATGTTTCAAAGGCAACAATCATCAAAACGTTGATATCTCTTAGTTCGTAATCCTTTACTTCTTTACGAACAAGAATGGTTGCTGTTTCACACTGAAGAGGAGAGGCAGGAGCTAAGTACTGGTCTAAAAACTGCCGAAGAGGTCGTCCTTCTTTATGGAAAGTTTCAATCTCATTTTTATATTTCTGTATTGATGATTCTGCTTCCTTCACTTCATATTTTTCCACAATACCTTCCAATAAACCAACATTAATGAGTGAACATTCATCACCAATCAGCTCTATAATTTCATCAGTATTCTTACAATGAGCTAAATGAGGACGTAAATCCTTATTGCGGCCAACGTATCTTTTTAAATTTTCATATGTCACAGAATTATTTATAGCTTGAGCTACGTCATCAATTAGGTCAGTAAACATGGTACGTATCTTTGTAAACTCTGGAGTTAGTTTTAAGGGCAAACTAATATTTACTGAAAAATAAAAAGTGATGTAAAATATGCTATATAAAAACCTGCTTACTATTCTCCTTAGAAACAATTGTAAAATAATCATCAGGAAAAGCTTTCCCTAAACAAAAATATTAACCAGGGCATTTCCAGCTTTAATGTGTATGACAGTATACGACAATTGTGATTATTTTAATCAAGCAATACAGCACAGTATAAAAAGACAATTACATTGTCATTTATAATTATTGTTAAACTCACTGTAATCCTTTAGCAAGGAATGTGCTATTGATGTGACTGATTGAGCATTTAATCTCATAAGAACAGTAGCAAATTTCTCCAGATTATGATAATCAAAACAAATAGACCTCTTTATTGCCTCAAGCAGCACTGGTCCTTCTCCAGTAGTAGGCACTAACATCTCACTTATAATCTTTTCCATGCCAAGAAACATAACAAGCCGAGGAAGGACATCCACAATACATTCATTTGATTCACACTGTGCAGTGAAAATAGCACAAGCAGGATGCTCTACATACAAAAAGTTTATCACGGAAATTAAAAATAAAACAAACTCCTTACTTTGTCTATCAATCCCATCAGCTACAGCATTCTCCCCCAGTTTCCTCAATGCTTGTATTAACGAATAATAACTGGGAACACCTTTTTCCTTCACATTATCAGCTTGTTGCAGCCATGCTTTCAAACACTCTCTCAGACCAGCACTAACATCACCACTGTGATTTTTGGAAATAACATCAAGTGTACGAGTGATCAGACCCAGAAACAGACCAAGATCATAGTAGCTAGTACCAGAATACCCGTGCCTCTTTAGTAAATCAAGTAACTCAGCAAGATCATCAATATCTGATGAAAAGTAACAGAACACAGATACACTAATAGCAGGTCTAAAGTACAAAATGACTGACCTAGTGTTTGACTTTCTGTTATTGTTGAGGTTTTTGCTGCCATATTAAGGGTAGGACTGACCAGTAGGGGTGCGGGGATTATGCTGGAATAATTTTAGGAATAATAGGTTCCTTAAGAATACTAGCATAAATTAAGAATAAACGGTAGTGAACGGGAATAAAAATGGCTACTCCATGTGTTGTGACATACTCCATGTGTTGAATGGTGGAATTGAGTGCTGGAATTGCAATTCAGAAGGACTGCCAGCTTGGTCTTATGTAGCCAAGAAAATCATGCTTTTACAGCCATCTAGTGGAAGCATAGAATGAGTGTTTTCGTTACTTAACTCAACATTTGGCGATCAACAAGGCACGTCTCTCTTCGACTATATACAGGCTTCTCTTATGTTACATGAATAATTTGAGAATAATAGCCATAAATACAGAAGAATAATTACAAAAAAATTAAGAATTTGGGAATAGAATAATAGGAAATTTTTTGGGAATAATCCCCTCAGGCCTACTGACCAGCTCAGCTAGAAACTAAGTTAGACTAATACCGTAAATATATCAATTTAAGCATCAATGGGCGTGGTCTGATTGGAGTAATATTTAAAAGTAAAAATGGCAGATTTGGTGGTATACTAAGTTTTGCTCGAAGTTTTGTCAATTTTAAAAAGCTTTTTATTTTTACAGAAAAAGAAAGGAACAATCTATCAAGAGTGGATCACGTGATATTAGTCCTCTCTGGTAAAGGAGGAGTTGGTAAGAGTACAGTAACACGTCAAATAGCACTGGGACTAGTTGAAGAAGGAAAGAAAGTGAGAGACTGTTTTTCTATTATATATTTACTTGTTTGTTTGTTTGTGTGTTGCTAGGTTGGTATATTGGATATTGATTTATGTGGTCCTAGTATACCTCACATGTTTTCATTAACTGGTAGAGATGTACATCAAGGGACTGATGGGTAAGCCCCTATCATTAATTATTAATTATTAGTACTATCAGTCTATGGTCTGTGGCCATAAATCAAAAAATTAAAGTCGGAATCAGCTTAAACTTGCTACACAGCATAAGAACATTAATATGTATTAGAAAATGTAATAAAAATTTGGGGTGATTTTGGACTTTGGCGGCTGCAGAAGTCCAACTCAGCCTAGGCATTTCTAATTAAAGGGGTGTGGTAAAAGGGTTAAATAGCATTGTTTCTACTTCCGGTCTAATTTTTAACCTAGGCAATGACCCCCAATGCCTAGGCCTGCAGCCGCCTATGATTTTGGAGCCATTTTTTGGAAAAAACCATGGGCTATAGCCTTGGGTATTTTTCAGAATTTGGCATTACTTAGTTGAAAATTTTTTATATACATGTAGCATAAGGACATCAACAATTATTTTATCTATTACTTTATTTATTTATTTATTTATTGGCCTCGCCCAGCTTTGCGTAGGCGAGGACTAGGTACTCGGTTTGTCTGTCTGTGTTTCATTACCCGAGCCACACGTAGGCGTGAAGCGAGGGTAAAGCAGTTGTTTTGTCTGTGTGTGTGTGTGTGTGTGTTCGCTTGATCTCCACTTTTGAGCTGACACTGCTTTCTTGTCTAGTCCTCAAGAGTCTTATGATCAACACTGGCTCTAGAAAAAGTTATTCTCCGTCTTGAGAATGCTATATTTTTCTTTTCCATGGATAAAGAAGCTGGCAAAGTCGCCAAACGTAGGTCGGTTCCCCGACAACTCTTTCATAGTGAGAGCAAAAGAGCAACTGGGCAGATAAAACAATAAAGCAAAGCCTTCTCTTTCATTATTATGAGAGGAATTGCTCTAATCATCTTAGTTTTAAAGATATGGTAGCCCAAAAATTCATACTTTTGTGAGTTTAGACGAGGCTCTCTTCTCCCGAAGTAGCGGCCAGAGTCTTTTAACATCAGGGGCTCAATAGACGTTTGTATGCAACAAATAGAGTCTAACAAATGTGTGCTAAAATCTTTAAAAGTTGAGAAAAACTAAAGCTTTCTTCACCACTTAAGGCCACGTTGCCACCATTACTGTGTGTGCGGGTGGAGCATGGCTTGATTGAGCCACACCTTCATTGCAGCCACACCTTTGCAGCAATGCAGCAAACATACTGAAACTTCTTCTCTGTATAAAAAAGCAAACAATTCTCTGTCTCAAAGCATTCACTAAGCCTTAATAAATCTAGTACAAATTAAAGGAAAATAATTAGTGAAAGTTTTGAGATAGAGAAGAACCTGCAGCATGTACTTGATTTATTAAAACTTAGTGAATGTTTTGAGACAGTCAAACTGAGAATGTTTTTTTAGACAGAGAAGAAGCTTCAGCATGTTTGCTGCACTGCAGCCACACTTTTACATTGCTGCAGTATGCAGCAGCAATGCAAATTGCTGAGGTTCCTTTTCTGTCTCAAAACTTTAACTAAAGGGCTGGCCAGCATAAAACATAGTCTTACAACACTGTTACAACAATTGGGGAGATAGAAATCAAGTCCATCTCTAACACATTTATAATTATAATGCTAATTATAAATAATAAAATTAAAAGTGGTCCACATGCAATTATAGCATTTTTACTTTAATCATGTAAATCAGAGAGTACTTACTCAAAATTTTAATTATTGCTGTGGAAGCATCCATGTTGTAGGTGTTGATTGAATTTTGTTGTTATGGTAATGTTCAATAATTTCATTAAAGGGAATTAACTATAATAACTACTAATAGCGATGCCTGCAAAAATTTTAATTTAATTAGTATCAAAAGATAATAACATATTTACTTTCTGCAGGATTCGGTAATCAATTTAATACCAAGAATGTCAAATTTGGTCAAGGATTAAGAAAGATACAAACTGTACAAAATTCAATATTTGTGACCATAATTGACAAAAGGGCCCTTATGGCGGATTTTAAAATTGATTGTTATAATGGAAAATATCAACCTGTGAGTGCTTTGTTAGACAATCATTGTTTCCAAAAGTTTCATGGTAACTTTTTGCATCCTGTGGAGTAATTTTATGATAAATGGGGCTCAGGAAGTTGGATTTCTTAGGCTAGAAAGACAAATTTCACTACCCGCCATAAGGTACCGTTTGTCAATTATGGTCACATTTTTCAAAATTTTCTCTGCTTTTGTACAATAAAAAATAGGAACTATACGGCACAAACTTAAAATGGGTGTGGTTTCAGTATTATTTTTTAATTTTAGACAGCTTTTATTTTACATT
>NW_003546915.1:0-2897 GCF_000090795.2 Amphimedon queenslandica
TTCACCAACTGAATAGTGGCTATTCTCATTCTCTGATGAATTCACAGAGTCACTAGAGGAAGTAGCTCAAGTAATGCTCAACAGAATTAATACATAATCAACTAATAGCACAAATACCATGTAAAGTGATTCTTATTTGGGAAAGGAAGAACTTCTATTTTGTATTAGTAGATTTAATTCATTCTAATCTAAGAAGGTCAGGTCTATAGTATTTGGTTTATGAGTCCTTGGCTACTGTTCTGAATAGAAAATTTTTATATCAACATGCCTTTTGTGCATGATAATGTTGTTGAGGCGCCTTGTGCTTTAAAATGGTGAGCTTTTCCTCTCTATTCCAGCTCCTCTACATACATATCCAAGAGATGTAGGGTGAATGGGTCTTTATCTCCCATAATGGTCAAGGTCACTCTCCAATGCAGTTTTTTAATTTGTATTTTTTTGCCATCCATGCCATATTTCCTTGCACTCACCATTTTGCTCTCTCCAGCAATTCCCTGGAGAACCTTCAGCATCCTCTCTTCATTAGTGTCTTCATTCATGTCTTCATCTGTTTCGTCATCCTGTGACTCATTCATTTTATCAATTACAATCCCCCAACTCTTCTCCTGTTCAAACAAAACAGTCAGGCTTAGAATTTGCATGAAAAGTGACATAGTCATCAGTAGGATATATTCATCTCCTTTAATAACAAGGCTGTTGAATTGGACACATTGATCAGTGATTCATGCTAAAAGGAAATCATTATTAGTAACTTTGTGGAGTGGCATGAAATATTATCCTTGAAAGATATTTCTACAACAACTGATTCAGGTATGTTAGGTGCATTGATATCAATTGTCTCTTGAACGATACTTATTTGAGCACTTCAGAGGCATCTAGATATAAGTTCCTTTGCAATGGCAGATGAAGCATTTTCCTTAACAAGAAAAAAAGATTTGTGGGCTCTCATTGTCACTGTGGGTAATTAATTAATGGTAATAGTGATGTTTGCCATATTTGACTTACTGTTGATGTTAAATTTTAATCTTTTGCAATTTATAATAGAGTCTGAGACTTGCAACTACTTCTCTCGTTTTTAAAAACTTTTGGTGGAGTTTTTTCATTGATCTCATACAAAGTGATTCCTCTTGTGGAGCCGCCTCTCTTCCTTTCCTCAGCATCTCCTCAGCATAGGGTTTGAAGTTCTGGCCAGTCAGGGAAGGATGCTGTCTGTGCAGGTGCTCCGGGAACTATCTGTCATGCTAAAGCACTAGGGGCATTGTGTGTAGTGTCTAATATTTTACAACAATAATAATTTTTTGAAATGTGTCTTTAATTGATAGGGAAATCATATGCCTTTAATTTATTCTTGGATAGTCAGATATATTTGATTAATTGTGACCATAATTGACAAAAGGTACCTTATGGCGGGTAGTGAAATTTGTCTTTCTAGCCTAAGAAATCCAACTTCCTGAGCCCCATTTATCATAAAATTACTCCACAGGATGCAAAAAGTTACCATGAAACTTTTAGAAACAATGATTGTCTAACAAAGCACTCACAGGTTGATATTTTCCATTATAACAATCAATTTTAAAATCCGCCATAAGGGCCCTTTTGTCAATTATGGTCACAATTTATTTGCTTCAGAAAACACAACTTTATTATCAGAAGTATTGTTCATCATTTCACAAATAGTTCTTGCAGTTATCACTTTTCTAATGGTAGATCTCCTTTATTTGTTGAAAATATTAACAACTTCAGGCATCATTGATAGTTGTGGCATTAATCTACTCATATCAATATCACTTGAGTACAAGGTACACTATTTATTTGACTTCCATTGCATGAACTAATTAAAATATCTTCCATCACATGTATCCATGAGATGAAAACATACATCCATGAGTTCCCAAAACAATTAAATCAAATTCTTTAGCTACATCATTTGGGAATCTTTTACCTAACCTTTCACAGTGCTATCTTTTAAACCTATTAAATTACATCTTTTTTGCTCCAGTAGCTTCAGTGATCAAAGAATTAATGATGTTTTTTGCCTGTTCTTGACCCAGTGTGACTCTTGGGGTATCTTCTTCATCTGCCATTACACCTTTCATGTACGTGGCATGTGTACATGTTAGGTTGTGCTCTGCCTATGGGAGGAGCACAGCACCTACAAATACATTGTCTTGTAGGACAGACAATTTCATTTATGGGCTTAAAGTCTTATGAATATATTATGGTACAAAATAACCAAATAATTAGATTTGAATTACTAACATTTTTGGCGATGCGTGGAATCATTCTTATCCAGTATTTTGATGATTTATGAGAATACAATATGATTTAAGACATTTTAACTGTTCCCAAATATTCTTAAATTTGTAACCTAATATTTCTAAAAAAAATTTGTACACCTAGACACTCTGTCTCCCTCAATTTGAATATCAGAGCCGTTATTATTGATATACGATAATGGACTGACACTCCTTTCCAGAAGATAAAAGAATTCTCTTGAATGGCCTCCAATGTCAACTCTTTCCTCTCCTACAAATTCAACCTCTAATTGATATCAGTTTTTATCAATGATAATGTAGCAGTTTACTAACCTCCAGCTGCTTCGTTGTATTTAAATGAGTCTCTGGCACATTTTGATTATATGATTCATATCCTTGGTTTTCAGTGAATCATTGCTCATAATGATAACTACCATATGGATGATGATAGTTTTTTAGCGGAACCTTTTGTGCTGTTCTAATTGGATGCTACATTCTTCAGTCTTATACTTACTAAAGCATTTTTTGGCTTCTTTGTGCTTTTGCATTCATTTAGTGAGAGATCAAAACAGTGCCTTAGCTAGAATTTCCCCTGCCCACACCAAAACACTCTTTTGTTTTGTTGGCATCCAGACCTGCTGT
>NW_003546915.1:3933-7826 GCF_000090795.2 Amphimedon queenslandica
CTCATGTAATTATGTATTCCCATAAAGGAGCTACGTCATAAAGCTGATCATTTACTGCTCCAAAAACTTCATGACAAAATTTAGAGTAAGGAAGTCCATTTGCTAGCCGTTAACGCAATCAACACATGACTGCTTTGAGAAAATTCAAGAATAAAGGCATTTGCATCTAATAGAATCTTGCTATTGTGAGTGATATAGAGAGAATTCTTTTCATTCTCTATTAAGATCAACTGGATGAGACCAACAAAAGTATTTTGGTTTTAGCAAAAAAAATCTAGTGAGGTAATGTTCTTAATCTCGCTTGTAATACGATTGATTTTGATACTGTTGGCTTGTCATACAGGAGGGACAAGATAGCAAGAGAGGATGAGCTCAAAGTACAAGCTTCAGTAGCACAAGTAATGCTCAACAGAATATATCAACTAACAGCACAAAATACTTTGTAAAGTCTTATTTGAGAAATAGAACAACACTTCTTGTCTTAAGTATTGATAGACTATTTTATCCTTTTTACAATAATTTTACTTGTATTAGGGTGAGGTAAGATTGAAGTTATGCTTTTTTTTATTCTAATGTCACTGTCAAGTTAAGACGTAAGGCACATTCTTTTACATTAAAAGTAAGCGACAGATATGTTATTATTCAATGTTAAGTCTTTAAGTAATCTTCCTTATTAAATTAGTTAATTCAGCAACATCAAAACTCAATTTTGCAACATCAGTTTCTAGCTTTTGGAAACGTTTCACAGCATCAGTTTCACTAAATTAAGAGTTATATGTGACCATAATTGACAACTGTCAGGACTATATAATATTTGGTTTATGATTCCTTGGCTACTGTTATGAATGGAAACTTTTTATTTCAAATTCTAGTTTATTTCTTTTTATAATATTGTTGAGGTGCTTTGTACTTCATTTGAAATTGCAGAGCAAATTTAAGGGTGAGATTATATAACTGGAGATTATTTGTTTTTCTAACAGGCATTTTGGGTTTAATTTCTGGTTTTTTGGAAGTTAAATGTTTTTTAGGACCATCACTTTTGGAATATCTTTCAACTCAATTAATGTGTACAGCACTTATGATTTGCCAAGAAAGTATTAGCCCAGCATACACTGGGCGACAGGCAATATCCATGATGTGGTGAGGCATAAGGGCCAGTGCAGAGGAGCAGAGACCAGTTGCCTCACCACAACACATTGCTGCTGGGCTTTTAAAGTGCCATGATTTATGAAGTTTAATGAAGAAATTGAGGATCCTTTGTAACCTGGCAGTCAACTTTCGCTGCAGCAAATGCCAAGAAATAGTGCAACCATTTGATTTCAGGCACCTCTCAGAGGCAGAGGGCCTGATTGTGAGATGACCTCAAGAGAGAAAAAGAGTCAAGAATATAAGGCAGAAATACAATGAACTGAGAAAGTCTCAATATTTAATTGCTATCCAACAGTCATGTGTCAACAATGTATTGCTTCAGATTCAGCCCCTACTTTTCCATCTATTTTTCGAATACTGAACATATTTATTATTAAAACAACAGAAACCAAATGAAGAGCATGAGAGTGACAATAAACTGAAGGATGCTTGAGATGAGGTGTACCACAGCTCACTTGTTGTACTATCTTACTGTACAATGTGAAATTTAATTCCTCCATCTAATCATGAAACAAGTGTTGCAGCCTCTTGCCTTTTACAGATAAATCTTATGTCTAAGCCAGATATTGATACCTGTTTATAATCAACTTTCAATAACATAGCCAATTTTATGGGTCAACGTAAATATAGGTCGTGGTAGTGAATTCATTAGCACCATGAAGAAATAGGATTTCCAAAGATGCCACAGCAGAATCAACAAAAGTGGTTTAACTTTCTGTGATAATTCTTCCCCAATTTTCCCCATAAAATAGGTGGATAAAACAAGGTCTCTTGAACAACTGCATATTTTTCCACAAGCTTTTGAATATGCATGGCAGCACTTATGTTCAATCTTTGTAGTCCCTCAAGCATCTCACTACTGTCAACGAAATTAAGCATAATCAATTGCGGGGAGCACAAAGTTGAACGTTTCAGTTCTTCTACATCTATTCCGAGCTTGAAATAAGACACTAGAAAGTTTACTTCTTTATGCTTGAAAATCTTCAATCTGATGGACTCTAAGTCAATGCTTGTAGCAATAACATGGTGTACCCAGGGGCAGTGGCGGAGCTGAACCCGGGCCCACACGGGCCTAGGCCCGGGCATCAAAGCTCTGTAAAGAGATTCATTAGATGCAATGTAAACAATTCCTTCCCTAAAGTTTAGATAAAGCCAACCACAAGCCTCACCAGAGTACTAACAAGGGTATACAGGTGCATATAAGTAATTAGCAAGCACTTTTCAAGTAAAATACCCAAAGAAAAAGTTAGAAAGTGGACACACCCACATCCGGGCCCTGGCATCAGTTTAGTTCCAGCTCCGCCACTGCCCAGGGGAGTCCTGTCATTCACCACACTGAGAAAGGTTTTTGATGCAATTGTGTGTTACTTGATTTAGCATCAAACAAAGCAGCTTCTCTTCTCCTATGGGCACTTTTAATTTTTAAATCCTGCATGGCTGGGCAGCCAAGGTATGGATACTGTAACAGGAGAGCTACTGTTAATGGTCTGGGTGCTACCCAGGTTAGTACATTCCGATCCTACACTAGATTCTTTACTCTTAAGGCCTCCATACACTAGGCAACATGTTGCAAGCAACATGTTGCCTAGTGTATGGGGGCCTTTAGTGCTTTTTGCAGGCACGCTTGAGCTACAAGTTGATAACAGCCAGTGAACCACCTTCCTCACGTCCTGCCATTCTTTTTCAGTCATGTAGACCACCATCAGTAGTGCCTGCCTTGTCACTTGTCTGTTTTTCTCTTGATAATGCTAGTGGGGTTGTAATTTATAGTAAAGGCTAGGTACTGGCCCTATAAGTATCTTCCTTGACTCCTCAGCATTGCTCCCCTGATACAGAGTTTTAATGCTAGCGATGGCACTTAGCTTTCTTTCCCATTGCTTTTAGACTCTGATAGTGATACTGATAGCTATCTAGGCACATTTTTATCAATTTGTTTTAATAACTTATTAAGAATAACTAGTTGCATTTGGAAAGTAATGCTTATAGTAAGGGATTTGAAACAAATTTTGTCAAAAATGGCTATGTAAAAGTTATCCATATTTGTAATGTAAAAAAGATGTATACATGTTGTGTTGTTAAGAAATGTTGAGCTGATTTTGATCATGATTGGAATTATTATGAATTTTAAAAGCTGCTCCAAATGCCATGTACTGTTTTGTAGTGTTTGTCAGTTCTTAAAACATGCTGTTTAGCTCATTGAGACTCCGGCATAATTTGTGAAAACCCTGCTGGAGAACGATTGGTGATGTAAGAGCATAGATATTAGACCCGGAAACGGGATTGGCAACATAGCATAAAATTATTAATAATTAAATTCATGGAACACTCCTTGACTGACTGGACTGAAAAATATTAATGGTTATTAAAGAAAGATGGCAGTTTGTGCAATATTTATATTAACCGACAAAAGAAGCAGTGGTATCTCTTTCATCAATTGTGACATTCCAACTCAAATTGTCCATTATCCTCAAACAAGATAAGACCTTCATTTTTCCTTCTCATTTTTGAGCTCAAAAAAAACAATGTGAGACTCTCAAAAAGACTACCATTAACCCAACCTACAAAATATTATAACTGTACAGAACATTATCCATGACTACAATATCCTTCATAATAGAATATCCCAATAGCAATAGTGACATAGTTCACGATGCCCAGTGGAGGATCACCAGTGGTAGGTTAAAATACCTCTATAACTGATAAGCCTGCGACTTAATTCATTTAATTGCTTAACCTACCCTGAG
>NW_003546915.1:9402-16036 GCF_000090795.2 Amphimedon queenslandica
TCATTCTTCCTCTTTTGTCATAAACAGAGCTCTTCGGTAACGTGACTGCATGTCCTACATGTGGTTCGAGCAATCTGATTGGGACGCCAGATTCTCTGGCATGAAGCACACATTTTAGATAGCAGTGTCCCCAGACCCTTCCTCCGCAGGTAGCGAAGGGGCGTGGCGAGACTAATGGGGCTCCAACTGAGCTGCTGCAAGTGTGTGGATTATGAAGAAGTCACACTCCAACTCTGCATGTACTTCAGTAGTTTTGTTTAAATCAATGTTTGCACAGATGTGTTCTTATATCATTGATAACATACTTTAGTATGCTTAATGTGACTTCTTAATAATCTACACAGGCACACGCATACAGCAGGCTGCAATGGGCAATTGGATTACTCTCTTTACAATAGATATTGTGTATTCTTGATTATGAATATTATAGTTTTGTGAGCAACGACAGCAGCAGACAAAGAACTCTTCTCTTTATATCCAATAGAGGCTCTTTTTTTCCACTATGTATCTCAACTAGGAGCTTACTGATATCACTTTTTGAATGTGTGTCATCTACTGCTATAGCACGTATCAGAATAATTAATGATGCTATGATTCTAGCTGGTTTTGTTTGTACTGCCACATTTCTTTATGGAATCATACTACACATTTCCCTGTGGTCTTAAAGAAACTTGTGACCCTTTTACATAATCCATTATGCTTCTCATAACTTTGTCACTTTGACAGTTTAGTGTGCTGCATAAAGTTTTTACTCCATACTGTGCTATATTGCAAATCACAATATAACTCAACTTAGCCATTTAATTCAATATGCTATCATAATTTTGCCACTTCAACTGTCTGAGCAAGTAGGGAGAGATGGCTATCTAGCCTACTCATTTGAATGCTTAAAGAATTGAGGTCATGACAATTCTATATACTTGTCCACTAGTGTTAAAGACAAAAAAATGTCAATTTGGATATTTCTCATTATCTTTGCTATAGTTCTTTCTCTCATTTTAGCTCCAATCCCTTCATCAGTTACTGTGTCTAGTACATCTGTCCCTACTCCCAATGGCTTATCTCAGACTTACATCATCTTTATCTCCGCTACAGGCATCTTCTTATTCATACTGATACTGATAATTGTTGGTTTTTTATGTTCTCGTGTATTACTTGTGGAAGGAGGAGAGTAATATTTGAGGCAGGTTCCTTGTTTCTGTTTTATATTAATTATTCTTTCGAATTGACTTCTGACTAACAGTGAAACAATGGCAAATATATTTGAGTTTTTTTCTTTTTCATTGGCATATCATGTATTAATTTGTGTGCGTTGCCTTTACCTCATGACTCAAACTTTCCTG
This sequence comes from Amphimedon queenslandica, assembly GCF_000090795.2. Lineage (NCBI taxonomy): Eukaryota > Metazoa > Porifera > Demospongiae > Haplosclerida > Niphatidae > Amphimedon > Amphimedon queenslandica. Next base: position 10,746 of record NW_003546915.1, read on the forward strand.
CTCCTCCTCTGTGGTTGTTAGTTCCCATACAAAGAAATCTAGGTTATGAGAAGGTTGCTCCTGCTGTGAAACAGCAAGCATGTTACAAGGACAAGGTTGTTACAAGCCATCACTTTGCTTGAAATAACAGTGGAATTGACTTTTTAAATTATGTGGCAACATTGTGACATCACTTGTGCAAAGGTTTTAAACCATCTGGTTATGAATATACTTATCTGACTCAATGAATATAATTAAATCATTGTAGAATAGCATTGGTGACATAACATCTTCTAATATTGCTTCTGTAAGCATTCCTTTGGTAGGAAGCTGAACACCAAGCTCTCAGATTAATCACAGTAACTCTTCTTATCAGTAGTTGTAAAATGGCTCTGGGCAGCTCCACCAGCTTCTTCTCAGGGGCAGCTTCCCCAGTGTCTCCAATTACAGTGCATTAATTAGAAATGCCTAATCCCTAAATATAGCCAGGCTAATACGAATAATAATAGTGATAAATGTTCTGAATAGATAAATACAATATGGATTAATGCAATGACATATTTTACAATTTCCAATTATCAATAGTAATAGTATCTCTTTTTCCTTTATTTTCCTTCTTGCAGTGGCATATTTATTGTTTATTGCTTCCACTAGCACTGACTTGGCAATTGGTATAGTGACCCAGGTTAATTTGGGAGTATATTATTAGCAACAGTATGCGTGTGTGTTTGTGCCATATAATGACTTAATCCACCAGAGTGCAGTTATCAACCAGAAGCTCCTTAAGGTCGACATAGGAAGTTGGAACCACTCTTAATCTTATCCACTATGTTCCCCTGGATTGTGAGAAGTGAAGTGGGCAGTGACACAGCTGGGACTTTAACGGGGGACCTGGATTAATTAACGTAATAATAAAACAAATTTGTCATCAATGATATGCACATTTAGTGCCTTTCAAAAAAACACAAAACTTACAAATAAAGGAATTGATATTCAATGGAACTCACTTTTCAGTTGATTATAAATGCTTTGGCTCCTGCTCTATCAGAGACATGAATTACCTTGCTTTGACTAGCATTGATTGAGAGGAGGAGGTGCTCCAAACTTGTTTCTTCTTTGGAGACAGCATAATTTGTGTCTCTCTTACAAATGATGATAGCTGGCCCTACCACTTAAGGGAATACCTCTTTGATCCACATTGAATATACATGTACATTTAATTACATTTTAAGTACCTAATGTTTATAAATGCTAGTGTATCTTGACATATCATTAGATTGCTTCCTCCTGTTAACTGTACAAGGTTCATAATTGTCCATCATCATTATATTTCAAAAAATTTGATGTGTGAACGTTATTAATATACTGATTCCCAACAATCTCCACATCTTCTTTACTTTCTGATGAATTTAGAAGAAGTAACAATAAGTTATTTCACTGACAGCTGCAACAATAGTTATAATAACAGCTGCATGTACATTATACAGATCAAAGTAGCCTACCCGTGGATAATTACACAATATATGGCTTACTGTACGTTAGGCACTACTGCTCCCTCATGTATATTTCTTTGCTCTCTTACATGGAAAGTACTGTTCACTTATTTGGATTTTAGCACTCTTTACATAATAACTGCCTTATTATGTATTTGTTTTCATAGTAATGGAACCCAACTCCACTTCAGTTTCAGTACCTCTAACTTTTTTATGTATTCATTTCCAATTTGTTATGAAAAAAATCATGTAAGTGACTGACATAAACAGGATCCTCAGCTGCACTAGCACCATGACGTCTCAACCATATTTTAGCAGAGTTAATGACATGGTTTTGACAATAGATTTGAACACATTGTTGAAGATATTGATTGATACTACTGCAAAAAGCCTTTTTATTATTTGTAACAATTGGAAAATGGAGATTGTAATGCACAAAAGATGCTATTTCCGATGCTACAACTATCATTAGCTCCTCATGTGAACTTCAACTTGATGCTTGCACGATTGCCATTTATACCAACATCCATCCTTTGAGGAACATTGTCTCTGCTAACAACAAAAGGAGCCAATGTCTCCAGAAATTGCACGGGAGCTTTCATGTTGTATCTTTGGATGACTATGAATATCATTTGCCCTTGCAAGTCCCATCAAAAACAAATGCATTGCAAGATATTGTCCCAGTATTGAAGATCCGGCTGTTTGTTGATGGTATGCATGTCGGTCTGTGGTTCCTCACAAAATCACAAAAAGCCTGTTTCTCTTCATAATTTACTTTCACGTATGCATTGTATCCACAGAGGACCACACATAGGGTGTAGTGTTTGAGGTCATGACAGCTACCACATTTGCTCTGGAGAGTAGCATTTAGGAAGCTCTGAGAGAACTTTTCAAGATCCACAGCAACAAGGATGCTGTCAAAAAGCTGTTTATAAATGTGTCGCAAATTGAAATATCATTTAAAAACCGAAACACCAATTGGTACATATACATTCATTTTAATTCTTAAAGAAACACAATCAATGTTCAAGAAACTTTCCAAGATCTGTTGTGGCCTTTGTTTGGTTTGTTTGGTCCTTGTCATCCCAAAGGCAACAGGACATGTTCCTAGACTAATATATGATGCTAAATAGAAATTATAAATAGGTTCTGTCAAATGCAAGATAGCTATAACCTCAACATCCTCCTCTAGGAAAAGTTGCCAAATCTTTTTCTGTTATATCAGGAAGATTACACAACACACCTCATCCTTCTGCTATACCCTTGGCCTCAGTAGTAATCTAATTTTTCAATAGCCTACATACAAATAATTCTCCAATTAGCACTTTCTCTCACTTTATTTGGTAGTCTAAAATTTTATGCTGAATACGTTGAACGGGTCAAAATAATTTTGAGTAGTGGTGCATTTTTATCATTTCAGCCTGAAAAACAAGTTTTATGAATGGGTGAGACAAAAGGAATATTTAAATATACACCTCTTTCTCCTCTGGATGTAGATGTAGAACTTCTATTTCCCTGACAGAACTTTCTCAGTATGTAGAGGTATAACCTCCTCTAGATCTATCTCTTCATCCTAAGCCTCTTCCATTATAACTTGAACCTCCTCTTCCTTGCTGGTAGCATTTAAATCCCACCCACGCATCCACCAGTACTTGAAAGACAATGATATAGTACGTTATTTAATAGTTGTGGTCAAGATCAAAGCAAACAGCAGTGCAGTATAAACGCTGTAGGTCACTTCCGGTCATTACTGTAGCATTATAGAAAATATCACATAGGCAGTAGAATACACACAAAGTACAGTAAGGCATGCACTAGTAACTATGTCACATATATCACACCCATTGTGGTTTCACACATTACCAATTATAAGGATCTTTGGCTTTTAAAAAATCATTTTTAATCAATTAGCAAAAAAAACTTCACAAAAAAAATCAGTCATTCATTATTAGAGATGAAAATAGAGTGCCTTTTAATTTTCTGGATAAATCTAATATTTCGTTTCATGGTTGCACTTTTCAACAGTAATGCTATGAATGCCACAAAGTAACCCATACAGAGACTTAGGAGGGTAAGGGTTCCCGTTCTCCTGGCGTGTTTCTAGGACGTACTGACACAGCCACTTATTCATAAGGGTCGGATCTTGACAGTGTAGTATATCTTGGGGGATGACATCATCAGGAACTTGCCTATTTTGATTCTTGATCTACTGATTAAAATTACGAAGAGCCCACAGGTTTCTACGCTTTGTATTTTCTGGAACGACTCCCTTCGAAGCCTCTGTTACTTGTTCCTTGTCAACAGGAGCACCAAATCTACCTTTATTCTTCTTATTTGATGACAAAGAGAGGCGTCTACGCTTCTTAGGAGGCTCATTTGTCTCTGATTCAGCCAAGGATTCAACAGTCTCTTCTTTCTTCTTCAAAACTCATTTGTCTCTGTACTCTCTGTTTCAACAATCTCTTCTTTCTCCATTTTTGCTAAGTTTGCTTGCTCTAAAACGTGCTTTGCTGCTTTTTATGCGTGCTCAGATCTTGACCACAACTATAAAACTAATCAATTATAACATGGGTCCTCGTGTATTATCCATATATTGCACTCACTTCAGGTCTCGTTGCTAAAAATAGCGCACTAGGGCCTTCAGCCCTCGTGCGCTATTTTTAACAACTCAACCAGAAGCTCGTGTGATATAACAGATAATACACTTGGACCCATGTTATAACTAATTCTTATTAGCTGCTGCAGTTTAGTTATGTACATGTATGGGGCTACATGATATTATTAGGACTACTCACTTCATTTTTTAGCAAAGCAACTACTTTTTATAATTAGCTATGGTAGCAATACAGTAGCATGCCAGATGTTCCTGATTGATAGGCAGTTCCCTTGAGAGGGTCATAATTCTGTTCTCCGTTTGTTCTTGCACTCTCTCTCTCTTTGTTTAGGTCCTTTTGATGGAGGATCAAGACTTCCTGTTTTGTGACACCAGCCCAATGTAAGAAAACATTGAGAATATAAAATTCGAGTCTTGCCGTTTCTTCTTTTTACATGGACAGAGTCTTTAACAGATAAATGAAGTTAAAAGCTATAGGAGATTGTTTAAAGTAAAGGATATGGGGGAGTTATGCGTAAAGGTGCAGTAGTCCAGAATATTTTTAGGTGAAGAGAGCCGAAGAGTACTTTATTTTATGATATAATTATGTTCGGATCATCATGGTTACCAGTTGCTATGGTTTTTTGGATTATTACAACTCTTAATTGGTGGTAGCCACTATTGCCTCTGAGGCTATTACCAGTAGATTAAGTCAGCTACAAATTCTCTTTGCATTAATTTTTTGCCATATTTTGTCACTGCATGATGTTTTACTGAACTGATGGATTATTAGTAATATTCATTTTTGGCTTTATTATCATCAACTATCACAAATTTTTAGCTACAAATAAGGTAGTGGCTTACTTCAAGCTGACTCAACAACAGCATTGTCAACATGAATGGTATGATCATTGTTATTAGACTTCATACCACTTATTAGCTCAATAGTAACAGTTTACAATAAAAGTTTGATCATTTTCAATATGCAATGTGCATTTATTCTTTAACCATTTTTATGCTGAAACTAAAAGTGCAGTCATTCATCTCTCTCGCTCTCTCTCTCTCTCTCTCTCTCTCTCTAAGAGGATGAAACTTGTAAAGAAATGTTCCAGTAACTCTGTTTTCTTGCTTTTTGTTGTATTTTTCTGTTTTAAATCTCAACCAATCGTTGTCAATGATAGCAGTGAGTTAGAAAAGCTGTTGTGCAGTGGCAACACTTATGAAAA
>NW_003546915.1:18492-26879 GCF_000090795.2 Amphimedon queenslandica
TATGATAGTTACATCAAGTGTAGTGGGAATTATCCTTGTACCATATTTGGTAGTGATATTTTTTGGAAAGTTTATCATGAAAGTTGACAAACTTAGAGAATACATTCATCCATTGTATGAGGCGGTACATGCTCCTTACAAATCAAACAAGTGGTACTGGTTCTCATTCCAACAGATTATTTTATTGCTTATATATTCTACAGCTATGCTTGAAGGAACCCACACTAGAGCAACACTTATTGTTTTACTCATGAGTGTTGTTTTTTTGTATCTGCAATTGTGCTCAATGCCATTTAAGAATAGAATCTCTAACATGTTAAATTGCTTCTTCATCTTAAACTTAATTATTACATTCATGGCAGCTCAATACATTCATTTAACTGGTGGGTCACCAAAATACTTGGCATTCTTCTTTGCTATTGCAAATTACCCTGTCTTCATCATTTTTGGTTTCATTATCATCTATCACATTTTACTTTCTACAAAACAATTAGCCAAATTTCATTATTTGTATAAAAAGATAATAGCTTTTTTTGTGAAGAAGGAACAACAGCTTTATCAACATGAATGCAATGACTCTGGGGATTATACTCAAGCTCGAGAGCCACTTCTTGAAACTACATGACTGTAGCAAATGTAGTTTCACTGTATGCTGTATATTTTTAGTACTTTTTGTTATTGCACTTTATATCATTGATAACAATAACTTGTATTGTAAATTATTGCCATTAGCATCATTCATTTTAATAACCTTAACTTCTATGCGTATGTCATTTATCAGATGCTGGCCATTAATTGTTCCTTAATTTGGCGAATTTTACAAATGAATGAAGGAACTAAATACAAATAAATCATAGATTCTGTCACCAATTTTGTACTAACTTTACATGCCAGTAGAATCATCACTAATATGATGATGGCCAATAAGCCAAAGAATAACCCTATTGTAGAATTAATAATGAAATAATTCAAATAAATTTGAAAGTTTACTTAGATCTAGTTTCATAGTGAGCTTTATGAATTCTTTAAGACACTTTCAAATCTAAAGATGCCAGGAAAACTGGAAAAGTTGCAAGCAAAAAGAGAGAGAAGAAAGCTGCAATCATGACACAAGTTGCCATAGGTGACAAGACCAAAAAGAGGAGACTCGTCAGCAAGGGAAGCTACTCCATCTCTATCTTCAAGATCCTCTAGGAGTTCCACCACAAGACAGGTATCTCCTAGCAAAGGCCATGAGTATCATAGGAGACACGTCAGCAAGGAATGCTACTCCATTTATATGTACAAGGCCCTTAAACAGGTCCACCCGAGACTATGTTGTTGAAGTCAGTTATTGCACACAGGAATCTTAAGATATCTTGGCTTCCACAAATAGAAAAATATAAGAAGTTAACTTGAGCCTTAACTAAAAACTAACAAAGATTATAACAAAAAACATCCATAATAATGATTTTGATGAAAAACCTCAATGTTACGGGTGTTCTTTATTTAATTCTAATTGTTGTGATACAGTGTAGGTAAGGCTAAAGTTCTACTACACATGTATAAAACTAAAACACGAAGAGATAGACTTATGGCCATAATGGGAAACCTTCTGGGAGTATTGCTTCTGCCCTTAAAAGACATACAAGGCAGTTTTATATTGGGGGCCTTATAAGTTGAATGGGCCTAATAAATCGGAATATTTTATTAATTATTATTGATTTTGATATGACACTATGTGGTGACAGTTTTAACATACCGACCATGTGACATATCTTCCCCTTTTATTTGAAATTGTAATTTTGTCATGTTGCAAAAGTACCTGGTGTCCAGCTGGACATGTTTCCGGTACTACAACAAGATTTTCACATCTGAATTTTCAATGCCTGTAGATTTCAAAACCCAAATGGAAGCAGACACTTGAAAGCAGGGAAGTATAGCTTATATTCAAAGTAACTCTATAAGGCTGGTCTTAGTAGGGGCTCTATGAGCCGTCAAGAAGAGCTGCCTCATGAATGCAGGACAGCCATACATGCACTTGTCTAATCGTCTTGCACAATCCAATTAGAGTCATTATTATTATTATTACTAATTAGTATTAATAATACATCTTGTACAATTCTTTTATGTAACAATGCAATTATTATCCCTATTTTCATCAATGCTGTAGATGGAAGGATGCAGTAAAGGATTCCCTCCTCTTCATTGGTACTTAGATCTACAAATTAACTTAAGATTTTTTTGGAGTTGGTTTACCACCAGAAAGAGAGCAGTGAGTAGTGGCAAGGGTTATTAAGTGTGTATACGATACTATTTAATTCATAAAAATAATGTTACTTAATTTTGTATGCACAGGCATCACTCCTGAAAAGGAAGAAGAGGAGAAAGAGATGGAGGCTTTACTCTGCAGCAACTTTTGGAAGCCTATACCCTGTGACAAGGAGAGTATCAATAGGTAAGCTCACTCAGTCTTTCTTGGGAGCTCAGACAGTTGCATATTTAAAAAATGGCCATAACTTAAATAATTTAAAAGTCAAATTATCTACATAGTATGAGTACATCAGAAGATGTAATAAAACTTTGGGGGTGATTTCAGAGCCATTTTTGAAAAAAGCATGGGCTTTAGTATAATTTGCTCATTTTTAAAAATGGCCATAACTCAAAATTCAAGCTGGGAATTAGTTCCAACTTTCTACATTGCATAAGTACATCAATATGCATCAGAAAAATATAATAAAAATTGGAATTGATTTTGGAGCCATTTTTGGTAAAAAGCATGGGCTATAGTACAGGGTATTTTTTAGAAATTGGCTCAATTTAAAAATGGCCATAAGTCTAAAATTTGAGCTGGGAATTAGCTCAAACTTTTTACATAGCATACCGTAAATGTTCAAATAAAAGCCAGGCTTGAATAAACGCCTGGTACCAAGAATCTTCAAGTATAGATACGCATATTTTACTCAATATAAGTACCTCAGTCTTTAGACTGTCCCAGATGGCCTAACTTGTTAAGCTGAGTGCAATGAATCTGGAGGTCCGGGTTCGAATCCCAGTTTTACTTTTTCTTTTTTTATTTTACGCAATTTTTTTGTCCTGGAAAGAAATAAACGCCCAGGCTTTTATTTGAACATTTACGGTAAGTACATAAATATACATTAGAAAATGTAATAAAAATTTGGGGTGCTTTCGGAGCTATTTTTAAAAGAAAGCATGGGCTATAGTATAGCACAGTCTATTTTTCAGCTATTGGCTCAATTTTAATAATGGCCATAACTCTGAAATTCAAGCTGCAACTTAGCTCAAAGTTTCTATATAGCATAAATACATCAATACATATCAGAAAATATAATAAAAATTGGGAGTGATTTTGAAGCCATTTTTGAAAAAAGCATGAGCTAATATTGATTTACCATAGTAATTCCTGTCTCGTGACTGCAGTGTATATTCATTATAGGCTACCAGTTTTACTGACTCTATTCTATATTATAGTAAGTGTTATGAAACAGCTGAAGAGAATGGAGACTATGGATCCATTGATTGATAAGTAAGAGAGAGAGATAGGGAAGGTGGGAGATAATAGTGGATGGAGAGAAGCCTCAAGAGAAAGGGTGGGAGAAAAGAGGACACTTCTTATACTTTTGTCATTATTATTATTGTTCATTCTGTAGTAGTTGTAGAGCTAAAATGGTGATTTGTTTTTGGCGGTATAAAGTAGATTAGTTGCGTCATGTACAGACTTTTTGAGTTGGCTTATATGCATAGAGTTCAGACTGAAGCAGTAGCTACTCTAATGTTTGCCTTATATGACATCATAGTTAATTTGGCAAGTCAGTTTATCTACTTCTGATTAAACCTTTAATGTTGCCTAGCTACTGATTAACAATTAAAACCACCACTTAAATTCCACTGTATACCATTCTTTGAATCAAAACTGGTTGAAATCTAAGTTATAATGTTCACACAACTGCATGCTGTCTCTGTTTTAATTCTTCAATGGTCCAAGAACTTTACAAGTTCTGTTGTGGTCTTTGTTTGGTTTGTTTGGTCATTGTCATCTCATTAGGCAACAGGACATGTTCCTAGACTAATTTATGATGCTAAATTGAAATTATAAATACTTGCGTCAAGAGAAGGTTCTGTCAAAAGCAAGATGGCTATGATCTTAACATCCTCCTTTAGAAAAAGTTATCGGATCTTTTTCTGTTATATTAGGAAGATTACACAAAACACCTCATCTTTGTGCTATACCCTTGGCCTCGGTAGTTATCTAATTTTTCAATAACCTACATGCAAATAATTCTCCAATTAGCACTTTCTCCCACTTTATTTGGTAGTCTAAAATTTTATGCTGATTACCTTGAACAGGTAAAAATAAGTTTGAGTAGTGGTGCATGCTTTTTATCATTTCAGCCTGAATGATGAGGGAAGCGGTGGAAGAACGTATGGTGGGCTAATAGCCGATTTAGGGATGAGTGAACCAAATGGTTATGAGATGAGTCCCAAGTGGAGGAGGATGTTAAAGAGAAATATTTGAGTATATCATGGTGAGAATCACGATGCTGCAGTTTAGCAAAGAAGGAAACAACCTCAATATATTCTAAGTGGTACATGAGTGATAAAAGTTTGAGAGCAACAAGTCTAGATTTATAATCAAGCTGAAAATCAAACATAATGTACTTAGTAGCCCTCCTCTGGAGCCTTTCTAGAGACTTAATATCTTTTATCAGGGATGGTCTCCACACTGGCACAGTACATAATTATAGGAACAACCAGAGGCAAGTAGAGCTTTCTCTTTCATTAGTAGGAGTTGTAGCACCAGGGAAGACTCTCTTAATCATCCTCAATGTATTGTAAGCCTTTTTGAGGACAGTTTCAACCTGCATGGGTAGACCAGGCAAGTGTGTCTGAAAATACAACACCTAGGTCATTGCAGATCCTTACATGATCAATAGATTGACCATCTAGGCAGTAATGAAATGTGATAACTGACCACACAATTCTTATGCTGTTAAAGGTAAGACCAGTACCCCTTGACCAGTCACACAACAGTCCTAGGTCCTTTTGCAAAAGCTGACAGTCCTGTGCAGATTTGAAAACTCTATGACATTTGCTATCATCAGTGAATAACAAGAGAAATGTGTGTTATTTATCCTGACTCTTTTACACTTAATTTGCCGTATTAAAATTAAATATATCACATTACAGACAATAGTGACATACCTTTCCCTTAGGTCTCAAATTGTGCTTGTGCCTTGTCACTTCCCTGACACGGACAAAGTTGTCATTACTGCAGCTATCACAATGCTACAAAAATGAATTTCTGATTAGTATCATGTCCTGTATGGCTTTGGGTGTCCTGCAGCAAAGCTGTGTTTTCTGCTGGACCACTTCCTCTGAGAGGGTCATAATTCTGTCCTCCAGTTTCTTCTTGTGCTCCCTCTCTTCATTAAGCACCCCCTGATGGAGGATTAAGACTTCCTGTCTTGTGACACCAGTCAAATGTATGAAAACATTGATCATAAGAAATGAAAAATATTCTTATTTCTTGATTAAACATGGACAGAGTCTTAAACGGATGAATGAAGTTATAAAAGCTATAGGAGATACTTTTAAAGTAAAGGATTTAGGGAGTTAAGCTATTTTTTAGGTCTAAAGGTAGTCCAGAGGAATTTTTGGTGAAGAGAACTGAAGAGTAATGTTTTATGTGGGCGTATCATCATGTTGGGATCATCATGGTTGCCAGGTGCCATGGTTTATTAAATCATCACAACTCTTGATTGGTGGTAGCCTCTATTGCTTCTGAGTTTTTACCAGTAGTTAAGCCAGTTATGGCTTTGGTTAAATTCTTTTTACTTCAAATTTTTTGCCACATTTTGTCACTATGCTTACATAACTAATGGCTTGGGGGAATATTTACTTATCTTGTTTTTTGTCATTTTTGGCTTTATTATCAATTATCTATTAAAAATAAGATAGTGGCTGACTTCAAGCATACTCATTAACAGCATTGTCAACATGAATGCAATGATCATTGTTTTTGGACTCCATACCACTCATTAGTAACAATAACAATTAGAGTTTACAGTAGCAGTTTAATAATTTTCAATATTCCATATGCACTCATTCTTTAACCATCTCTATGCTGAAACTAAAAGTCCAGTCACTCAACTCTCTCTCTCTAAGAGGATGAAACTTATGGAGAAATGTTCCAGGAACTCTATTTTCTTGCTTTTTGTAGTAATTTTCTGTGTTAAATCTCAACCAATTGTTGTCAATGATAGGAGTGAGTTAGAAAAGCTGTTGTGCAGTGGCAACACTTATGAAAACAACACCACCCTCCTCCTTAACACCAGTATCACTCACATTATCACTCCAGGTAAATACTGCATCGTTAATATCAGTCAGTCTCTTACTATTGCCAGTGATTCAGATGATACATCCATACACGCAACCATTAACTGTATGTCAAGCAATAAAGCTCATGATAATAAGTGGACAAGTGCCTTTGCTTTTCACGGTAATGGGTCATTAATCATGAGTAGACTCGACATTGTGAAATGTGGCACTAACTTCACTGCGTTAGACAGTGGCATTATCAATTCCACTACTTCTCGTGTCTATTTTACACATAACCATGCTGCTGCTCTGATTTTTGCTAGTATCTTTAGGCTTCAACTAGATCATGTATCTATTTATCAATACATTGGGTTTGCCATCATAACTGTTAATCTTCCAAATGCTTCGTTTAATTCACTTCATATATTTATCAACAATCCTGCTTCAATAGGGAGTGGTGTTCTTTTCCTTTTTTACAATCAAAAAACACTTGCTTCAGTTAGTGGCTATGACCTCTCGATTTCAAATTCTAGCTTTTTTGAAAATTATGCATCAAGCAAGTACCAGAATTTCTCGAATAGTATCCACTGTATTTCAGAAATTTACAAAACCTCCTCTTGTATGCCTGTAGTGAGTGCTGGTGGCCTGACAATATTGTACACTCAAAGTGATGTCAGTGCAACTGTTACACTGTCAGATAATACTTTTCAGATGTGTTCTGGTCATTTGGCAGGAGCAATACTAATAGTTCAATTTAACCCTTCAGTTGATTCAAAGACAATAATTCAGAATTCTCGTTTTGATTCAAATTACATCGTGAATTATTGTCATGGGGCAGCCATAGCAGCAGCCCTTTACTTTAATAATTCTGAACTCAATATGACTTATAGACCACTTACTATTACTGATGGAAAATTTACTAGCAATGGGTATAGTTTCAGTTGGAGTTCTGGTGCAATTGATGTAGCTATTATTAATACTAATTATTTAGACCATACACTATACCCAAATATAGAACTTATTTTTCGCCGGCTTATTTTCCGTGGCAATTTTGGGTTTAATTTTGGAGCATGCATGTTTACTGCTGTATACCCGGACTCTATAGCTAATTCTGTACACATGTTGTTGGAGTCAGTTATTGCGTACAGGAATCCAGACATAGTTTGGCTACCACAAACAGAAAAATATATTCTTGTGAGTTTGTTTTATCTGTCAAATATAAATGTTACAATCAATGGAAGTGTTGCTAATCCTGGAAATTTTTCACACAATTATGGCTCAGTTTTTGTCCTAATGGACTCAAACGTTTTCTTGAATGGGTGTCTACTTTTTGACAGTAACAAAGGTCATAATGGTGCGGCTCTATCATTAAAAGGCAATAGCTATCTCTACCTTAAAAATGGTCTAATTGCAAGTTTTACAAACAATGCTGTGCAGTCTTTAGGAGGAGCAATATATGCTACCGGGGCTTCATTATTTCGATGTACATTTCAATTGCTGTCTACTGATACTACTGACATCAGTTTAACTTTTATTAGTAACACTGCTGCTCTAGCTGGTAATGCTATATACTCTACAAAGCTATATGACTGTTCAATTATACAGGGGACATTTATAGAGAATTTGATACCTTATTACAGTGCAATTTTTAAAAATACTTCATTGACAGATGTTTCATCAGTTGCTGAAAAGATTAGCTTTTGTGATCTAGAAGAAAAATATGAAGTTTATCCAGGAGGCACCATTCACATCTCAATCAGTGTTTCTGATTACAGTAATAGCTCTACATTTGCAGTGATAATTGTAGAGGAGAGTAATTTTAACAAAGTGAATTGGTGGTTTTCTGACCATCAAGATACATTTGTTATTAAGGGAAAGGAGGATTGTACAGTTCTCAGTTTGACAGTGCATGCCAGAGACTCATTAACTCTTAATAACTTGTCATTGTTTCTTTTTACTCTCACTGAACAAAACAAAGTTATTGCAGCTAATGTCTTGCTTAAGAAGTGTCCACTTGGTTTTCAATTAGATAGTTTGACAGGGACTTGCATATGCTCTAATATTATTAA
>NW_003546915.1:28732-30624 GCF_000090795.2 Amphimedon queenslandica
CTACATAGCTGGTCTCGGTAGGGGCTCTAATAAGCCATCAAGGTGATCTGCCTGATGGATCCAGGACAGTCACTTATCTAATTGTCCTGCACAACCCAATTAGACTCATTTTATTATTTTACTTCTTGTATAAATTGATGGACAGATCTTTCATGTAACATTCCGATTATTATTATCTTTATTTTCATCAATGCTGTAGATCAAATGATTTGGTAAAGGATTCCCTCCTCTTCACTGGCTCTTTGATCTACAAAGTAACTTATCAAAAACTTTGCTGTTGTTTTATGACCAAAAAGAGAGCAGTGAGTGTTGGAAGGGGCTAGTGAGTGTGTGTATGATATTGTTTTCATTCACAATTAATGTTTACTTAATTTCACATGCACAGGTGTCACTCCTGCAAAGGAAGAAGAGGAGAAAGAGATAGAGGCTTTACTCTGCAGCAACTTTTGGAAGCCTATACCCTGTGACAAGGAGAGCATCAAGTAGGTAAGCTCACTCAGTCTTTCTTGGGAGCTCAGAAAATTGCATATTTGTAAAATGGTCATAGTATAATAATTTGAAAGTGGAATTATCTACAGAGCATGAGTACATCACTATACATAAGAAAATTTTGGTGGTGATTTCAGAACCATTTTTGAAAAAGTATGGGCTATATAGTACAGTGTATTTTTCAGAAATTTGCTCAATTTTTAAAATGGCCATAACTCTAAAATTTGAGCTTGGAATTAGCTCAAACTTTCTACTTAGCATAAATACATCAATATACATCACAATATGTACTAACAATTGGGAGTGATTTTGTAGCCATTTTTTGGAAAAAAGCATGAGCTATTGATTTACCATAGTAATTGCTGTCTCATGACTATAGTGTATGTTCATTATAGGCTACCAGTTTAATTGACTCTGATCTATATTATAGTGAATGTTATGAAACGACTGAAGAGAATGGAGACTATGGATCCATTGATTGATAAGTAAGAGAGAGAGATAGGGAAGGAGGGAGATAATAGTGCATGGAGAGAAGGGAATGGGTGGGAGAAAGGAAGACAATTCTTATACTTTTCTCTTTATTATTATTGTTCATTCTGTAGCGGTTGTAGAGCTGAAATGGCGATTTGTTTTTGGCGATGTAAAGTAGATTAGTTGTGTCATTTAGTTACTTATTTTACAGACTTTTTTTGAGTTGGCTTATGCATGGAGTTCAGATTGAAGCAGTAGTTACATAATGTACTCTAGTGTTGTTCTAGTTCTTATTTTTCAAATAGTTCTAGTATTAGTTCTAGTTCTAAGCCTTTAATTTGCTTAGTCCTAGTTCTAGTTCTGGTTCCAAATTTGCAGTTTGTATAGTTCTAGTTTTAGTTATAGTTCTTTATGAGTACTTTGTGTAGTTCTAGTTTTAGTTCTAGTTCCAAGCAGATACTCTACATGGTTATAGTTTTAGTTCTAGTTTTAAGCTCCTAGTTTTCATAGTTCTAGTGTAGTTCTAGTTCTAGTTTAGTTCTTTTTCCTTTATTTTCACACTTTTTCAATGATATAAGCTCTAATCAGGGTAGTTGGCAACATTTTATGTAGTCAATAGCATATAGTTCTAGCATTAGTTCCATAAAAATAATAGTTCTAGTTCTAGTTCTAGTACCAACATCAATTTACAAATAGTTCTAGTTCTAGTTATAGTTCAAAGAAGAGTTAGCTACTAGTTCTAGTTCTAGTTATAGTTCTATAGCTAGAAAATTGTTAGTTTAGTTATAGTTCTAGTTCTTGGAACTAGAACTAGCTAAAAATAATGGAACTAAATGACTTTTTAGTTCTAGTTCCAAAGAACTAGAACAACACTAATGTACTCTAATGTTTGCATTATATGACATCATAGTTAATTTGGCAAGTCAGTTTAT
>NW_003546915.1:30634-36124 GCF_000090795.2 Amphimedon queenslandica
AAGTATGGGCTATATATACTATATCCCAACTGAGTTTGACACCAGCCGCTTGGAATTTGAAAAATGTAGCCATACGTCACTAATGACGTCTTATAATGATATTCATAGAAGCATGGCCGATATTTTACAGGTGCCTAGTTGGCCTGTATTTCACTGGTAAATGGGCTTTGTTTGTTCTGATAAGCAGTACAATAGCTGCTGGAGTCAACTAGTCTTCATATTGGCCATTATTATCAAAAGATCTTGCTCTGTTAGCTTTTTAAAAGAAGAATTATCAGTTTGGGCACTCGACCACATGTTCTTATGTAAACTATGACGTAGATAAGTTGTCATAAAACGTCATTTTGGTATGCCATTGGTTTTATAGGGAGAACCCGGTTCTCAGGGTTCCCAAGGGCTGAGAGACCCAAGACCTGGGATCCTGTGATGGCATTGAGCGACTAAGAACCTGTGAAAGTCTCATCCTTATCCCGCATTCCTATAAAAAGTTATTCCAGTTTTTCTTGGGTCAAACTCAGTTGGGATATAGTATAGTACAGTGTATTTTTCAGAAATTTGCTCAATTTTTAAAATGGCCATAACTCTAAAATTTGAGCTTGGAATTAGCTCAAACTTTCTACTTAGCATAAATACATCAATATACATCACAATATGTACTAACAATTGGGAGTGATTTTGTAGCCATTTTTTGGAAAAAAGCATGAGCTATTGATTTACCATAGTAATTGCTGTCTCATGACTATAGTGTATGTTCATTATAGGCTACCAGTTTAATTGACTCTGATCTATATTATAGTGAATGTTATGAAACGACTGAAGAGAATGGAGACTATGGATCCATTGATTGATAAGTAAGAGAGAGAGATAGGGAAGGAGGGAGATAATAGTGCATGGAGAGAAGGGAATGGGTGGGAGAAAGGAAGACAATTCTTATACTTTTCTCTTTATTATTATTGTTCATTCTGTAGCGGTTGTAGAGCTGAAATGGCGATTTGTTTTTGGCGGTGTAAAGTAGATTAGTTGTGTCATTTAGTTACTTATTTTACAGACTTTTTTTGAGTTGGCTTATGCATGGAGTTCAGATTGAAGCAGTAGTTACATAATGTACTCTAGTGTTGTTCTAGTTCTTATTTTTCAAATAGTTCTAGTTTTAGTTCTAGTTCTAAGCCTTTAATTTGCTTAGTCCTAGTTCTAGTTCTGGTTCCAAATTTGCAGTTTGTATAGTTCTAGTTTTAGTTATAGTTCTTTATCAGTACTTTGTATAGTTCTAGTTTTAGTTATAGTTCTTTATCAGTACTTTGTATAGTTCTAGTTTTAGTTATAGTTCTTTATGAGTACTTTGTGTAGTTCTAGTTTTAGTTCTAGTTCCAAGCAGATACTCTACATGGTTATAGTTTTAGTTCTAGTTTTAAGCTCCTAGTTTTCATAGCTCTAGTGTAGTTCTAGTTCTAGTTTAGTTCTTTTTCCTTTATTTTCACACTTTTTCAATGATATAAGCTCTAATCAGGGTAGTTGGCAACATTTTATGTAGTCAATAGCATATAGTTCTAGCATTAGTTCCATAAAAATAATAGTTCTAGTTCTAGTTCTAGTACCAACATCAATTTACAAATAGTTCTAGTTCTAGTTATAGTTCAAAGAAGAGTTAGCTACTAGTTCTAGTTCTAGTTATAGTTCTATAGCTAGAAAATTGTTAGTTTAGTTATAGTTCTAGTTCTTGGAACTAGAACTAGCTAAAAATAATGGAACTAAATGACTTTTTAGTTCTAGTTCCAAAGAACTAGAACAACACTAATGTACTCTAATGTTTGCATTATATGACATCATAGTTAATTTGGCAAGTCAGTTTATCTACTTCTGATTAAACCTTAATGTCGCCTAGCTACTGATTAACAATTAAAACCACCACTTAAATTCCACTGTATACCATTCTTTGAATCAAAACTGGTTGCAATTTAAGCTATAATACTCACACAACTGCATAGATGGGATGCATTGCTCTGTTAGTGGCCAAGTACAAATAGTCATTAGCAACTGTTAGAGTTCACATTAATTACTCATTACAGTATATAAACAGTAGTTATACACAGCCACTTATGCATAGAATAGTAACCTAAAGTTATTTAAGTTTGTCAGGTTTCTACACATTTAAAGGCAATATGGCATTTTCCTGGTCTGGTCATCTACTGCTAGCTTGCCTTATTTTTGTTATCATTGTTACTGCAAAATGTATGTTATACTGATAATAGTAAACTATGATTTACTTTCTAATAGCTTGTTTTCCTCGTGACTGTAAAGAGGCATTTAATCAAGGTAATACATGCAGTGGAGTATATACTATTAAACCTGATGAATTACCAGCTTTTAAGGTAACAAAACACAATACTATGAATATTTGTTTTTTTATTTCTGTGCTCAACAGGTTTACTGTGATGAGTAATGGAAGTGGCTGGACTGTATTGTAAAGGAGAATGGATGGCACTGTTAACTTCTAACTCAAATTTGGAGACCTCAATGGAGAGTTTTGGCTCGGACTTAATAATATAATACCGGCTGACAAAAAGCAGTGCTAGGCTTCGTATTGACTTGGAAGATTTTGAAGAGAATAAGAGGTATGCCACTTATACTATAGCTTTGAAGTAGGAAATGCAGCCAGTCAGCCACGCAGTACCTACTGACTGTATCAGGTTATGGTGGTGATGCTGGTGATGGTATGGCATATCAAAATGGAATGAATTTCACGACGTATGATTACGACAATGACATTGGCACAGGAAATTGTGGACTTATATGTAGTGGAGCAAGATGGTGGTATAAATATTGTCATATTGCTAATCTCAATGTTTATATTTAGTTGGTAGTCACACCTCATATGCTAATGGTGTCAACTGGTCAAGGAGTCCTGTTAGTCACTGAAGACAACTGTAGCGAAAATGAGGAGGAATTCTGAAACTATTTATTATTAATTTTAATATTAATAATTCATGATCATTATTGGTGTTAGTGCTATAATGAGTATTATTAGATTAAAACTTTTTGAGTTGAAATTTTTGAGTTTTTTTTTTTCAATTCAAAATATCCAATTTTTCTTACTTTAAATGAAAAATATTTTGCGATCAATGCAGTGTTGCAATAGCCTAGTTTCGCTGCCCAGACCATCCACCGTCAGTCATTGGGATGGATGCCATCCATCCCAATGACTGTAGGCGGAGGGTCTACTAGCAGTAGCCATTATCTATAATCAAGCAAACATAGTTACAGTAGACAGAGTTCCACCTATTGCTCAGTTTACATCTGCAGCCCCATACATATTGCATGAATCTGAAAACTATAAATCAATTTGCTTGAGTGGCCTTAGTGTAGCTTTCAAGTGCTTTACATAAAAATTAGTGCAGAGTTCCTATTAATTAATTAATGTTATGCTGCATGATGACTGTCGAAATTGATTTTACTGCTATACAGTAATTTGCATTATTGTGCAGTAGTTGTTATTATGTCAAGCCATTAATTGTAGACTGTTTGCTTGCATCATGAAATAAATAGATCTTACATTCCTGAATTTATAGCTTATGCCTTAATTTATGTGAATTTATGTTACCACTGAGATAATGTACTACTAATTAATATATACATTTGGTTGCCATGCAAAAGTGTGATTAGCCAACTAGGGTATTGTACTATTGGTATAAGTATAACTTATATATAAGTTTTATAATGGTGTAAGTTGTCATTAAATTTATTACTATAATGAATTAGATTTTAGGTAAGACTTGTACCAGTTCCAGACTAAACTGGCAGTAATGGACCAATGATAATTACAGTGGAACTACATTTGGCTTTAAAGTTTAAATTTGAGGAATTGTAGTGTGCATCCAACATATATCCCCAATGAAACTGAAAAACCACAACCACTATAATCCACTACAGGTCTACTTCAAGGAATTCTTATGAGTAGTTTTATAGAGTATAATTATTTTCATGAAATCTTGCTCAACAGCATCTGCCAAATACTACAGACTACAAGCCAAATAATTGTCTTTTAAATTATAGCAATCTTTAATACAAATGCAGCAAGCATGATGCGTACATAGTAATGAAAAGAGACTGCAGATAGAAGGGAGAGACAAGAGACTGTGACAGGGGAGATACAACAGAGAGTAGGAAAGTGACGGAAAGAGAACACATTTATACATAGCTATATACACCTACAATATTCAGAGACTGCAAAAGGAGGATTATGATTACAGTTACCACATGATGACCACAATAGCCTCCAAAATATTTCATTTCCAATGGCAGCAGCGGAGGATTACCAGTGATGGGTTTCTCAGTGCACCACTGCACCTACCAGTCACCATGTGGTATACACCGCCTCCATGACAGAACCCATTGATTTCTTCTTTTCATTATTGTGTACTACAGGGAGATCTACAGGTAGTCTCCTCAGTACCGGCGTACAGTGGAGTGTCCATCTCTCTTCACTGGTTGACAAGAGGAAGCAGTATAACTGAATCCTGGCAATGCTGCCGGGCGGGTATAATGAGAAACATAATTATTATTAACGAAGAATTTTATTGGTGTGGCCTTACGGACCCTCTATTTTCAGTCTTCTCTGCCTCTCATTGTCTTTTGTTCTTTTTAGTCTTGTGTAGGGTCTATGGTCAGTTGTATTATCCTTATTAAATTTACCAATATAATTGAGTTAGCCCAATCTTACATGTCTTTTACTACTTCACAAGGTCAGTTTTACTTTGTTATGAATTTTGTCATCATTTTACAATGTATATTCATATACTTTTCATAGGTCATAGTAATGTTAGATCTTTATTTTTGGTACTAATAAGTGTAATTGTTGGAGTAGCATTCATATTTTATAGAATAACAAATGACACTCGTACATTTGTGATAACAAATTCAAGCTATAGATCACCATTTTTATACAGTGCCACAAAGCAAAATTTAATTTGTAGGAAGCCAAAGCATTATCCAACTCCAATAGCATTTTTCAGTAACCTGCAACCTACACTAAACCCATCCTGTGATAAATTATTCAGTGGACAACATTTAGAGAGACAACGTGTCAGAAATGCAATGGAACAACTTGAGGTACCATTTGATGCTGAAGTAATTCAGACATATATGGACTGTAGCTTTGTACAAGATGACTTTGACAACAACTTTTACATTTCTCCAGATGAAACTGACTTCCCCATTGCATACGAGATGTTAATATATTATCAGAAAAATCGTTTCCTACAAGCACTCAATCTATTGAAATTCATTTATAGACCTCATAACATTTACTGTATACATATTGACAAGGGCTCTCCTCAATGGTGGATAAACAGCATTAAAGGTTTTACGAGCTGTCTTCCTAATGTTTTTGTGGCTAAAGAACTTGTCAAGATATACTATGGAAGTGTTAGTATTCTGGATGCACATTTGAGTTGTCTTAGGGAACTACTGACAGTAACTACACAATGGAAATAT
>NW_003546915.1:36134-47257 GCF_000090795.2 Amphimedon queenslandica
ACCAAATTTCACAATTTATAAAAGTGCAGAATCAATCAACAGTGCATTAAGTAGAAACTTTGTTAAGTATGCACTCACTGACAGTAAAGCAACAGCACTAAGAAAAAGATTACAGTACACAAGATCAGCAGAGGAATTCTTTTTTGCCACACTTAACAAGTTGAAGGATGCTCCTGGTAATCGTATGAAGCTAAAGGCCGCTGGTCTAGCAATGCCAAGATTTTCACAAAGATTTTGGGGTGCAAGAAAGAATGGATGTCTAAAAGGATACTTGAGACATAAAATATGTATAGTGAGTTCTAGTGATCTTCCATTCATACTGAATCAAATGAAAAAAGGTCTGTGGTTCTATAACAAGTATCTTATTGATTATGATTATGTTGTCAATGACTGTATTCAATTGGTACTGATACAGAATAATTTTAACTTGTACAAACAAGAGTGCCACTACAATGAAGAGTAGCATTTTATTTAGATCTTGTTTTGTATTTTTGTATGACAATTTTAAAATTTTGGTAGAAAAGATTTTTTTCTCTATATAACATGATAATTGTTATTTTGCTGTTGTCAACTTGCACACAATCAGTAATAATAATAATAATAATAATAATAATAATAATAAATTATTTACTACACAATAATATAACTCAATGAGGCCCTTTTACTAATGCACATGTAGCTATTATTTTGTGAACTGATATAACTGCATGCATGATGAGAAATCTGACTGTCCTCTGTCTTATTGTCAATTCATACATAGCAATTGATGGGGGGCCGTCCTCACAAAGAGAATTAAAAAAAACAGTTTTGAAAAATTTTGTAAAAATCTAAGCTTTTTTACAATATTTTTTTAAAATGGCCATAATTAAAAAAAATTGAACTTGGGGGATTAGTTCAAAGTTTCCACATAGCAGAAGGGCATCAATAATATTTATCAAAAAATATAATTAAAATAGGTATAATTTTAGAGTCAATTTTTGAAAAAGACCTTGGGCTATATTTATATTTTAAGGGGACAAATAGCCTTGCATATTTTTTTAATTTTGGTGTTCTCTTAAAATGGCCAGTACTCAAAAAAACATTTGTCAGAAACAGCTCAAACTTTCTACACTCCTAGTTACCTTTTTGACAGAATGTTGCAAAAGACCTTGTACTATAGTCCATGATATGTTTCACCTGATTTAGAAGTAAATTTTATTAATTCATGACAAAATTCAATTTTGATCAGGATCAGCTCAAACTCTCTAAGCAACATAAGATTATAAATGTGTATCAAAAAAGGTTACAAAAAATGGCAAATTCTCTACCTTTCAATTTTGGCAAAATTTGGCTTGAGACCCCCATGATCTTTGGTGTGATTTATTAGCAACTTTAAAAATTCATATAAAACCCTAATCTTGATCGGAATCAGCTCAAACTTTCTGTGCAATATTTAAAAAATGTATATGTATCAGAAAAAGTTACAAAATGACAAATTAATTACTTTTCAATTTTAGCAAAATTTGGCCAAAGATCCTGTACTACAGCCTATGTGGTCTTTTGGAGTAAATTTTAAAAATTCATAAAAAATCCAATTTTGATAATAATGAGCTCAATCTTTCTACACAAGAATATGTATATTATCAGAATAAATATAAAACGGAAAGTTTTTGTTTTCAATTTTGATGAGATTTTGCTTGTGATCCTGTACTATAAATAGTATAGGGACTTTGGCCCAATTTTTTGAGTAATTCTGAGAAATTATAAAAAATTCAAACTTGAGTGCAATTAGCTAAAACTTGCTACACAATGTAAGGACATCTTTATGTATCAGATAAAATTTTTAAAATGGAATTTTTTTACTTTTTAAATTTCGTGAAATTTGACCCACGACCCAGTGCCACATAGCTTGTAGCCTTTAGCCCAATTCCTCAGCAACTTTAAAATCTAATTTCAATTCGAACCAGCTGAAAATTTCTACACAACATAAGAACATGTATGTATATCAGAAAAAATTACAAAAATAATGGTGAAGTTATTACTTTTTAATTTTAGCACAATTTTACACAGGACTCTATACTATTATAGCTCATGGTCTTTGGCTCAATTTGAGCAATTTTAAAATTTTTGTAAAAATCCAATTTCTATTGGAATTAGTTCAAACTTTCTACACAACATAAATACATGTATTTGTATCAGAAAAAAATACAAAAAGATAATTCTCTCCTAATCATTTTTGAAAAATTACCCAGTAATATATGCCCTTTGTCATTAGCCGAATTTTGGAGCAACAATTCACTAGAATCAGCACAAAATAAGAACATATGTTTGATTATGTATAATAGATAATAATATTAATTGTAGATTCTTAATAGGCAATGTCCTCGTACAAGCACAGGATACATGGACTAGAGATCAATGAGAGATAAAGATAAACTAATATCAACAATTGAATGAGACATATGATAAACATGATAACAGATTAAAAGAAATGGAGACAGAGAAGGAGACATATTATACAGAGATACTCTGTCTACAAGAACTACTGGAACACATGGAGTCAGAGATGAATAAAGATGTACCCCAATCAAAGAAACAACTGAGGAGTATATATGATAAAGAGAACTATTAGTGAGATGGTGTCAAAGTGTAAGGGACTTTATTCAGAGAGAGATAAAGTAATAAAGATACTTGGATTCTGGAAAGGGAATGATAAGATGTATTCTAGTGATAGTAAATTAATGTGCATGTACATGTATTGTATGTGTTTATATCTTGTATTTACATGTATTATAGACTGTAGAGCCCAACAATATTTGTCATTGTCACAAGGAGTAGCAATATCAGCACTAGAACAAATCAGTAAGTGAGAGAGGGAGGGGTAGAGGGAAAAGAGAGAAAGAGAGAACACATTTACATATACATGCATGTGCATTATTCATAGACTGTTGATATGAGGAAAGTAAAGAAATTAAGGAATTGAGAGAAGAGATGACAACTATCACTCAGAAATACAGTGAAAGAATGCGAAGGTATACATGTACATGTATACTACATGTATGTGTGTGTATTATATATTATTAATGCTTATATTACTTTATAATTACGCTATAAATTGTTCCTTTTATTTTACAGTAGAGGAAACTATCATTTGAGCAGAAGTAGAATGAAGTACATACAATTAATTATCATTATGTACATATCATTGCTAACTGTCTTAACTCTTTCTCTCCTTCTGTCTTTCTCCTCCCCCTTCAGTTGGATTAGTTGTAGTGGAAGTATTATGATAGCCATTTAGCCTCTCATTATGGTCTTTCACCTTTTGAAGTTATCACCTTCAAAGACTGAAATCCAATGCTCATTGTAGCTTTATTGTCTTAATTCTCACATTTTGGTGTATAATTCAGGCCATTTCCACTGACTAAATTCATAGGCTGAGAAACGACCTGGCCTCTAAACAATACATTTAGTTATGCTATAGCTGTGTAGATTTATTTATTTTGTTAATATTGTTAGACATTGTTATACATACAATAATGGTGGGTAAACTGGGTATTTTAAAAAAAGTTGATCTCTTTAATTGCTCATTTCTTGTGACAGATCCTGGTGGAGCTGTTCTAATTCTCTCTGTTTTGCAGCAATCCTGGCTTGGGCTTCCATTTCATGCTTCATGGTTAGAGTTGGGTTCTCATTCTAAATTAAAAAATATATTACTTATACTGGCTACAAAATCTCAACCATTAATCCAGTACATATTGTGACAGAGCTTGTTCCATACATGCATGTATGTGTAAAAAAACCTTTTTCTGATTTGTTGATGGTTGATTTTATACATGTACACTGTACAGTACTGGCACAAGCACCTCTAACTATTGACCACATTGACAAAGGAATACATGTACAGTGTAGTTTCTATTCATTATACATCTTAATGTAATGCACTTTAGATTTACTACCTATATTTTCATAATTTGTGATAGCTACATATTGATATCCATACGCTACGTAGAAAATTTGAGCTGATTCCAATAAGTAATTTTTGAGCTATGACCAACTAAAAATGGGCCATTATTATAGCTATAATACGTGTATTTATACTCTATGATGCATCGTCACAAACAGCTTTAAAATATCTTTTATATTTTAATGCTAAATTATTTTGTTTTTAAGGAGTTTTACATAAAAAATGAGATCTCTCACATTTACAATCAAGACTTTAGAGATAAGTAATAGTATAAAAGTCATAGAGTTGATGATTGGATAGTAGACATACAATGCTGTACACTTGACTAATATAGGAAATGTACTTACATGTACAATATGTACATTCACTAGTGCAGGACTCTCAACTGGGCAAGTTGGCATTAGCACTTATAGGACCTATATTAATTATATATAAAGGTATAAAATGTGATACTTTAGCCTAGCAAAAAATACAATATAGATAGCACTTACATGCATACATTTTGTGAATATTAAATTTTGCTAATTTAATGGATAGAATTATATAGAAAATTTGTATGCCACACTTTGTTCAATGAATAAATAGATCATTTTGCCAAATTTTTTTATCCACAAATGCCTTGCAGGAACACAATATTGCAAAATTTTAAATCCACTGCCACAGTACTATGGCAACTGAATTAATTAGGCACATACAAAACATAGCCAGTGCTTTGATTAAAATTAAGCAAATGAATAATCATGTACAATACACAGCACCAAAATTAGATAGTAATTCTTGGTTTAAGTACACTTAATCTTCAATTATTATCTCATTCTCAAGACTCTCTTGATGTTTCTCATATTCATCTTCTTGTTCCATGTATCTCTGATAATGATCATCAACTATCTGAACAATATTAACTTCATTCTCTCTCACACGATACTTGTAACGTCTAGCCAGTATCACAAACATTATCAGTATAAGCAACTGAAGGAAACACAATATGCTATAGTAATGCAAATCATTTTTAAAAGAACTCTGAAGCAACACAGAAACAAAAGCATCTCCAACTGCAAGTGAAGTATAACATAGTCCAACCATCATTCCTCTCATATATTCAGGAGACTGTGCTACAGTAAATTCAAATGAAGTAGGAAGAATAAGGAAAAAGGAAATTCCAAGTAGTATTTGTTGAATTATCAATAGAGAATAATATAAAGCATATATTTTCATCAATAATTGAACTATGCAACCACATAAAGCAAAGAAAAGTCCAGTACCCATTTTTGTAAGCATACTGGGTATATACTTGTGGAAACATCTACGAATGATGAACTGATAAATGAAGAATAAGAGTACAATAGTGATGGAAAAAATATCATAAAGCGTAATCATCTCACAATCTACTAATGACTCCTTGTTGCAGTCACCACGAAAAGTAAATGAAATGAGTCCAAATCCAAAGATAGCAATGAATAATGGTAACATACGAAAGAATGTCTTCACATCTTCTACCTCTTCCTCTGTGAATGGTCCACCATATTTATCCTTACCCAGGTCTAGTCTTGAGGGAGCCTCTTCCTCCCAGTAGGTCAGAGCACTACGATTTTCAGGATACTTGTGCTTCCTGGCATAACGCAATACTCCAACTATCAGTTTGATAGGATTCTTGATCAGTGATATATTCTCCAGTTTGTCTTTAAATAATGAATGGGACACCAGTATAAGAGACAGTGCTACTCCTATTACTATAATATAGGTGAACTCTGCAGTAGCAGTACTAGTAAGCCGTAACCAATCGCTTATAATGTTTGCAACTGGCATAGCAGCAATATTCCAGTATATTATAGTACTTAGTTCATTAGCTGATGCTCCAATTAACTGATCAATATTATACTGGATTATATTAGCGCTGAAAACAATGACACCAATATAGTTAATAATAACTCCAGGATCAATCCAAATCTTCCCCAGATATCCATAGCTATTTAAGATAAATAAAATTCCAGTTGTAATCCATGATATGAAACAAAGTACAATTCCAATCATTATTGCTCTATATCTTCCTATATATACATCAGTTAATAGTCCAATGAGAAAATACAACATATCGCAAACTAAAGGAATATATGCTGCAAAGCTTCCTATGATCCCCCTGCTAGCAGACACATTCAAATAAAGCTGAATATTCATCAAGTACACCCAAACAAGAACCATAATAGCAGGAAAAGACATTATAGGTACTCTAGCTCTTAATAAAGCCATTCCTATTTCCTCCTTCATTTTACTAGAGGATGCTGGTCAGTGTGGGACAGGAGTTTACATTGACATTTGTGATTGCATCCTTATATGGAATACACACTACTACTCTCAGTAACCTATGTTATTTTAGCAGTTATTACTAAAATAAACAAAATTGTACTATCAAGAGCAGAGATTAAAGAATAATAAAAAACAGAGTAAATGCAATAAAATTGAAAGCCAAATCATGACACTAAAATTTTTATATTTGTTTATTCAAACTATACTACTTTGCATCCATTAAGTCTTTATGCAACAAATTAGCATGCACAAAATGAAATGTGAATGTAAAAAATTCAAAATCTTTCTTTCTCTATTGAAAAAAATTTAGGCCAGTAGATCTAAAATTAGTCTATTTGTCTTTTAATTTTGCAAGTAAGTTGGGAAATGATAGACCATCATTATTATTGCTAGCACTCATATTAAGGGGCAATGGTTTGGTGGAGGCAAATGATATAGCTAGCTTCAACCTGTGGGCATAATGCTAATAATTGTAATATTATACTTAATAGTGCTGAGTTAGTCTCGCCTTGTCCCTTTGCTACTTGCGGAGGAGAGGTGGGGCAAGACTAAGTGCTGGGTATATCTTGGTCTACACCTTTTATTTTTTCTTTTTGCCTTTTGATTTTTCTGTTCTTTATTATTATTGACCATTGACTATTTCTCAAAAATTATTAAATTACATATGAACATCAACAAATCTAAACATTAAAGATGTTTTTGAAATCAAAATATGTTTTTAAAATTTAATTTGATTATAATCTGAATGCTTATCTTGGAAAACGGCAATGAAGCAGTAACTTAGTATCAGATCTATAACATCATAATTAATATGTTAATATAATAATGAGGTATGTATAATTAATATCATTATGTACATATCAATTATTACTAACTATCTTGTCTCTGTCTCTCCTTCTCTCCCTCCTCTTTTTGTCCTTAATTATCATCTAGTCTCTCGTAATGGTCTTCCGCCTTCCAAAGTTATCACAAATGTTGTAAAAGTGACTATTGTTTTTAAAGGTTTTTAATTACTCATTTCTTTTGATGGATCCCAATTAGTTCTTGGTAGAGCAGTTCTAATTCTCTCTGTTTTTCAGCAATCCGTGCTTGAGCTTCCATGATTAGAGTTGGATTTTTACTCTAAAATAAAGTAAATTATTGTTACTTGTACTCTATAAAAGCAATAGAAATGGCTACAAAATCTCAATTCAATGCATATTATGTCAGAACTTAAAGGCTGATTCACACTGCATTACAACTTGAAGTACAAATGTACATGTACATGTACTATGTTCCACATGTTCATGTACTTGAATAAAAATTGGTTCTCAAGATGACCCATTATACATTTAAAAGTACATGATGATGTACAAGTAGCTTTTTATGTGTTTGTGTTGCAACTAGAAATGCAAATGGTAATGTGGATCAATACAAAAAATAAAAAAATTTCTGATGTTTTGACTTTGATGGTTGTTTACTTGTTTCTATACTACTGGCACAACAAAGAATTAAAGTGTAACTGCACCCCCAAAACTTTTTTGCCTGGAATAAGTTGGTAATGAAGAGAGAATCATGGGAAAAATAGCTAAAATTATTAAAAATTACTGTTTCTGTACTAACTCCTGGGTCAAAAGTTGCCTTGCAGCTATCTTTTCAAATCACTTCCGGTGGTGGGCGTGGTCACGTGATGACGTAGATAGGGGAACATTTGCAAGTTTCTGCATTGAAATATTAGCAATTTTAAGGCTGGATTTCTTAGTTCTGCGTGCAAGAAAGCAGCTAAGAGGTATTTTTGCAATTATTAGAAGCTATACAGAGCTAAATTATGTAGTCCAAATTTAAATTTGTCATTTAGCAGTTTTTACAAATAGACGGATTTTGTTACCAGTATAACTGCTTGTAGTTAGCTCTTGATTAGTTCTATATGGTCCACTTCATTAAAATTGCCTCCTTGCACGCAGAACTTAGAAATCCAGCCTTAAAGTTGCTAATATTTCAATGCAGAAACTTGCTAATGTTCCCCCATCCACGTCATCGCGTGACCACGCCCACTACAGGAAGTGATTTGACAAGATGGCTGCAAGGCAACTTTTGACCCAAGGTTTAGTATAGAAACAGTACTTTTTAATAATTTTAGCTATTTTTCCTATGATTTTTTCTTTATTACCAATTTATTTCAGGGAAAAAAATTTTTGGGTGTAGTTACCCTTTAAGTCATATTGGAAAAACATGCTTAAGGAGGTCATTTGTCCTGACCTTGAATAAAAAAATAATGGCATTTTTTCTCAAAAGAATTCCTTACAGGCAGTACATATACATGCACATACTGTATATATCTTTATGACTTACATATCTAATTAACTCTTCAAATGCATCAACCTTTCTTTCCATTGCATTGTCAGCTGAGTCTTTTGCTGCTTTGACAAGTGTCTCTGTAGCCTTCTTGACTTGTTGGCCAGCTCTCTATTGATCAATAATAAATAATAATAACAATACAATCAGCTTCGTGTTCCTGTATATCTCCATTCACTCCTTACTGTCCCTCTTCTCCATTCATCTCTCTCTCCCATATTCTTTGCTTGTAGTCTCTTATTATTTTCAGAGTGGGATCAGCCATAACTTAAACAGCATAAAGGAGTTGTGCAGTAGTAGCAGCAACTGCATTAGAGGCCCCAAAAGAGTCTTCCTTCCTGTGCATCACCTTCACCTTGAACCACATCACTAGCTGCTTCACATAACTGACAGGTTAACTCAGCTACTAACTTGGCCTACAAGTGAGAAAATAATATTTTATAAGCAAATAAATACATACATGTACTGACATGTACACAAATAGTAATATTAATAAAAGCTTACAGCAGAAACAAGTCCATCAGACCACAGACTATCTGCAAGGCAAGGAAAGATCTACTTTTCCCTTGTTCTGTCAGTTCCCGCGTTGAGTGTCTATAGCCGACTGTACCAGGCTCTTGGTGGCAGCTGCAATGCTCTTGGCAGCCTCAAGGATCTGAGCATCAAAATTCAAATGAGCATCAGTGGTCTGAATCAGTGAGAAATGAAACAATAACAATTTTGAAAGATACATCAACGCAGCTTCAATAGAGGTGGCAGCTGCAAGGAGTTCTTGTTTAGCTCTGACCTCAGGATTACTCATATCAACAATGAAACCAGCTCCTTACTTAAACTCACTGGTAATCTTAACAATGTCACTGACAGCACTAGCAACCTCTCTTGTGAATGAGAGGAGCTTAACACGAAGGGAGGAGTTATCTGATTTAAGTACAATGTGATGTAGGAACTGCAGCAAAGCTTTATAGGCAATGGCATATTCTTAAAAACAGGCCATGACCTACACCCGTAAATAATGAATAAATAATAATAAAACTAAAATTAAATCTAT
This sequence comes from Amphimedon queenslandica, assembly GCF_000090795.2. Taxonomy (NCBI): domain Eukaryota; kingdom Metazoa; phylum Porifera; class Demospongiae; order Haplosclerida; family Niphatidae; genus Amphimedon; species Amphimedon queenslandica. Next base: position 45,764 of record NW_003546915.1, read on the forward strand.
ACTACTTCTTGATTTGCCCATTAATGTGAGTCAGTTTGATGTGATAGCGTATCATAAACCTTATACATGTACATGTACATGTATCAGTCTTAAAACGTTATAATTCAAATTTGGCACATTATTTTAGCACATTTTTCACATTTTTGTGGTCACTAATTCTATAATTATTACTGCATAAATCAAGATGATTAATAAAATAATATTGCATTGGTATATTATAGGAAAGCAGATCACCAATCATTAAAATTAAACTTTGCTAAATTAAAGTACTGTATAATTGTAACATTACTTTTCAGCCAGTTCTTTAGTCTGTGTAAAGTTTTGTGCAACTGCTTTGCTAATCAACAGGAGATCATGAACAGCTTGGTATCTGAGATTAGCAGCTGCTGATACATCAACCTACTAGCAGCTGTTTCTGGCTGTGACTGTTTTTGAGGAGGCAAGAGCAATGGCTTGGGTGACTTAGAGAAGTTTCTCTGGGGTAGCTTTAGCTTTAACTAATTGTGGTGGCTTAGAAGATTGGAATTCCTAAAGGATATATACAAATAATAGAGATTCAATAATACATGTAATTTACAACATGCAAAATATTGTAATAAACAAATTGGCATTTATACTAATCATAATATACTAGTATGTACATGTCAAAGCCTTACCATAAGGTCACTTTCAAAGGAGTCAATGGTCTTTTCAAGCAATTAAATGCCCTGCATGAGCAGCTTCATTTTGAACATTCTTAATTGTCTTTAAGAATCGACTATAGCTTTACCAACCATTTTCATAGGAAAGGAGAGGAAGAAGGGAGATCCATCAAGTGCATAAGAATTCAAATGTTCCATTACCTTAGCAATTTTTTAAGGTTCTCTATAAAAGGGTGACTGACACTCTTGCCCCAAGCAACTTGAGTGGCATTAGTTAGATCAACCAGAGCATTAGCAACATCTCTTACACCATCAAGTAATAACAATTATATAAACTGCAAGAAAGAAAGAATAGAAAAGCTAACTTAAACCTCAACATCATCAAAGTTAAGTGACAAAGCTCCTTTCTTGACTTGATCTGCTTCAGTTTGCATAGTACTGACAATTTTAGTGACTGCTTTAGCTAAGTGCTCCTAAGTACCACCAGCACTGCTTACAAGAAGCTGAGTATCATCAAAAAGCCTGTGAGCAGGGGAGAAGAAAAATATAGAGTCAGTGAGAGAGAGTAGATCAATTAAAAAAATAGTCTTCACAATTTTATAACATGCTTCAGAGAAGCTCTTAGTTTCTCCTTTTATAAGGGGGAGCTCCTGCAATAGCAAACATGGCTGATGTCTCAATATCTGCAACAATTCATTGAATCTTATAAGAATGGCTTCAGTACAGGCCTGAGTACCAATGGTACCTTTTTGAATGGTGGAAATGACAATATCAACCTATATAAAACTAAGGATCATATAAACCATCTCATATCGATGTACAGCTGCTAGACATGTACAGCACAGCTACATGT
>NW_003546916.1:0-2121 GCF_000090795.2 Amphimedon queenslandica
CTTGACCCTACAAACTCGTTAATCACGTGACTCTCACCATACTAGTAATACATGTCACGTGAGCAGAAACTGGGTCAAGACGTACATGGATTGGAAACAGGGCAAGACCGGATGGTCACATGCTCTTTTCGCAGGAAGTGACATCATTACCCACGTGGAAAATGTGACAGTATTACTTGAAGGCTGAAGCATTAAGCAAGTACCTTTAAGACTGTTCTGGAAATATTCTCAACATGAGAATTTTAATTTAAACTCCAAAGGTGAAGGAAACAAAGGAGAGGAAATATAAAAGAGAAAAAATATACATACCAATAATATTTGAAATTTAATTTTATCATAACTATGTATTATTAATATCACTGAGGTATTGTTGATGACTTCGTAAAATTCCTTGATGACATGCCACAAACAAGTATAGATTCAATTATTAATGATGATATTAATGATGATTACAGTCTGCTGATGGCTCATGCTCCTGGTTTTCTCAATATGGTAGACAGTGCATGCAAAGGTATTTTGTTCCTACCATTAAACCATATAACAGATGAAATTGATCCTAGTATGACATAAATCAATACAAAATGCTTTTTAGTAGATGATCAACTTAAGACTTACTTCAATTGGCAGTAAAACACCACCTTCAATAATTTTTAACCTCCTATCTCCTTCTAATTCACTTCATAATTTCTCCTATTTGAAGACATTTATTGAACAAAATGACATCATTAGTACACAAGTACATTCTTAAACATTATGTCTGAATCAAGAAATATCCATCATATACACTTGATTGGCCTAAAAAGTGCCCACCGTGGGGTACACGTAACAAACATTAAAAAGCTAATAACTTTAAAACCCTTCCTTATTTAATCAAAATGCCAAGTTTAGTACATGCAGACTCATACAGATCACATCTTTTCAAAAATTCAAAGTAATTCTATTGTTAGTTTTAAAGAAAATGTGCCCACAAGGTGATAAAAGACATAAATTTACATCTTTGTGAGTATTGTGGGAGATGATAGCACGCAATTCACATATTTAGCTTTTTAATACAATACTAGTTACCTGGGAAACACAGTGAAGCAACAATTGGATCCAAATCTGTCCAAGGTAAAACACTAACTGACGATAACTACCAACTCCTAGCCGCCATCTCCCGAAAAGAGCCTTTGACTAACAGGAAGTGACGTTTCAGGAGTTTTTAATATTGGCTTCCTGTGATGTTTCCAATCCATGTACATATAATATCTATGATTAAAGGCGGATTTACAATATTACGCTAGTCCTGACGTTACGTTGACGCTGGAATAGAATCTGGTTCTATTCCAGCGGAAAGCATGCGTCAAAAGGTCAAATCGCCCACGTTTTTGATTAAAAATTGACGGTACGCTGGCCTAATGTCATATTGTAAATCCGCCTTAAAGAGTGTACCAGACCCTTCCCCGCCGTCCACCCCAATGACTGTAGGCTGGGGAATGGTCTGGCTAGCGAGACTACCAAGATGGCGGGTAGCAACGGTTGCTATGTTTATTTACACAAAATGGGCGTGTCTGCAATGGGTCTATATCTCATCATAGATATTAGAGTACAAAATAAGACTTTATGCAACAAAAAACTACCTAAGAAGTGTGCTTACCCATAGATATACGACTGAGAGGGATTGGAGACTCTTGGCAATTAGCACAATTAGTGCCTACCATCCGTGTTTGCCTTAAGTCACACCCCTTCACAATGGCAGCTATCATGATCCTTTCAAGAAACTACTCCAAATGCTATAAGGTCTACAAATAAGCATTGAATACTACAATAGATAATGATATTGACAGATAATTAAAATTTGTGTTCTATAAGTGCCTTTGAAGCATCATATCTCCTATATTCATGATTCTTTTAAACAAAAACCTCAGTTTTATCCTTCCATTTGCAGACCTATAAATACCAAAATAAATATTACATCAACTTAAAACTGACATTGCCAAATATTTCATCATAGTAGCTCTCCATTAATGAAAGTCTTACAACCATTCATGATTCTAGTAAGCTGGTTCAGTCCCACAAAGTCAACAAGTGGAAAATACCCTTTAGGCTCTACTGTTGCAGTATCTACATCTGTAGGCACTT
>NW_003546916.1:2949-8228 GCF_000090795.2 Amphimedon queenslandica
TTTTATGTTTAGTACAGGGTCACAGGCCAAAATTGAAAAGGAGAAAATTCTTGACTTTTATGATTTATTCTGATGCATATACATGTACTTAAGTTGTATAGAAAGTTTGAACTGATTCTGATCAAAATTGAATTTTTTATAAATTTTTAAAGTTGCTCCAAAATTGAGCCAAAGTCCCTGTACTATTAGTAACGCGGTAGCGTTACTAAGTAGGATTCACCCCCAAACAAAATGGCTGCCACGACTTTTGCAGCCTTGCTATACCGGGAAAACGAGCTCCTATGCTTACCAGACTTTATAGAGGACCTCATCTTGACCAGAGGACTCCAATGGTACAACTAGCGTGGCTCTAGGCCCTGTCTAAGAGGAAATTCAAAAATCAGCGAACCGGCCGTTTTGTTCAGCCACCTTTTTTCATCTTCATCATCTTCTTCATCATCATCAAGTCCTGTCAATCCAGTTGTCGGTGTGTATCTCAGTATTGGTTGGTGCTACAAGGATAATTCTTACACCAATCTACTCCAAAAGTCTATGCGCAGGTCCATGTCCCATCATATCATTCTTCAAGTAAAGAAAAAGTGATACTGTGACTGCTGGATAGAGCCATCAGTGTCTCCAGGGGCACTAATTAGAAAATCCCCAGACCCCTTAAATTTTTTCCCCATAAATTCCTGGTTCCAGTTGAAAAATCCCTAACTTTCCCCCAAACATGTAATTAATATTTTTAGATTTTTTATGTAAAAAAATTAATCACTCTCATTGTCACTATCATACATCAAAGAATTTAAACTACTACACATAGATTGATCAGGAACAAAACTAAAACATGTTGTAGGTAGACCATGCTTAGCCATTAATAAGGCATCTAAAGTCTTAGTTTTTAATTTATTTCTTTGCCTTGTTTTAATGAGAGTCACTTGTGAAAATAAGCGTTCTACCTCTGCATTTGAATGAGGTAAAGAAAGCATTGATTTCACCAATTTTGAAATAGTGGGGAATCTGCATAAATTTATTGAGGTAGGATCCTTCATCTGAACTACCTGTCCCCAAAAAGACACAACATCTCCAGTAAAACTTGGTAGTTCACTATATTGAAGACTACGCCATTCTTCGTCTAAATTCCTTAGTTCCTCACATGCTATAATATTAGGAAACATTTTACCAACTTTGATCACTTCTTGAGCCATTGTAGACGGTATAGTACTAGGGTTCAGAAATGATAATGATTTGATGACAGCATCATTCAGAGGTAGTCTATCCTTTAGCTGAGAAGCTGCTTCAATGTAAAAGAGCTGTACATGTTCCAAAAATCCATTAATATCTCTTCTCAAAGCTCCTACATCCGTCTTGCCAGAAAAGCTGAGACATTTTCACCCATACTCATTGAATGTAGTGGTAGCATATTTTCTTTTGACTGTGGGTCCAATCAGAGAGCTCTTTCGAACGTAAATAGCTTGCAGACATGTAACAGCTCAAAAAAGATCTATATGCTGTAGCCAAACTGCTTGAAAGATTGTGAATGTTAGGTTGTTCACTTTGAAAGTGTTTATTGAAGTTCGTAAACTTGGGGAGAACATACTGTAAAAAGTAGAAGTATAATTTAAAGATTGGGTTCTTTAGAGCCAGCAGTATAGTCTGAGTTGAAGCTAACCTGTCATGTTGAGCTGAGTGATCAAAGTACGCCTCTAAAGCTTCCCATTGCTCAAGCACTCTCAATACACATAGCTCTAATGATAACCATCTTGTCTGAGCAGGCTTTAGTAACTTATGGGGCTCTGTCTGTGTAAAGTGCTGAAAACGCTCATATTCAGCAATTCTTTTAGCACTGTGACTAAAGTGAGAATATATATCACGTATTAGACTTTCTATTGCCCGAGGTAGTTTCTCGCATGAATACGATGCACAGAGATGAGATGTATGGCAAAGACACTTCATAGTGAACAGGTGTGGTATTTTCTCTTTCAGTAATGATACTACTGAGTGGTGTTGTCCAAACATAACATTGGTTGTATCTGAAGCATAACCAATAAGGTTATGCAAAGGAATGTCAGTTTCATGAAATACAGACAAAATAGTTGTTGTTAGAGTAGTCGCATCACCATGAGATACCTCTATTAACTTGAAAAACTTGCTTTTGACCTTGTTATCTTTATCACAGAAAAATCGCACCACTATCGCAAGTTGCTTTGTAGATGAGATATCAGTGCTCTCATCGATGATGATAGAGAATTTCCTTTGGCGCAATGTTTCCTGTAATTGATTTCGAAATTTTCTAGCTATTACATTTTTTACTATACTCCTCGTTTTTGTATGCTTACAACTGAATTCCATAGCTATTTTGGAATCTGGAAACGATTCTTTAATGACCTCAGAAAGGTGATCCATAACTTGAAAAGAAAGGTTGTGTTCCACTATAAAAGCAGCAATTTTAATTTCTGCTTTTTTGACGTCTTCTTTCGTATCATCAGAAGGAAAAACTGTAGAAATTGTTGGAGTTGATCTTTTTGCTTTAGCATTTTGAAGATGCTTTGCTGCTTGTCCGTGTCGCTTCAAGTCTTTGAGTCCAGCTACAAGATCCTTTTGACATACTTTACATGATGCAGAATATTTGTCTTTTCCTGGACGCAACCAGTCTCTTAATTCAGGAATTTTTTCCCAACGATTGTTGTATTTTTGCTTGTAGCTTTGTCTGAGTCTGCCCTTACATAATTTCTTTCTTTGAGGCTGACTTGTACCACTGGAAGTATGTGACTCATCTTTATCGGTGGTATACTCAATCTCTGAATCTGTGCTAGTGTCAGCTGTGCCACTCAAACCGCAAGCACTAGAAGATGCCATTCAAACTATTCCCCAGATTTTGAGTGATTTTCAAAAATCCTCCCCTAGCCCCTAGATGGGGCAAAAAATCCCTGAATCTAGGGGAAAATCCCCGAATATGGAGACACTGGTGACTATGAATATACTTAACACAAACGCGGATGGTGAGTGTAGTAGTAATGCGCTCACGTGACCAGTCTCCAATCCCTCTCAGTCGTATATCTATGGCTTACCTGCTTCAACTTTCAGCCATTTTAAATTTTACATACGAGTAATTAGAGAGCTTATTTACGGTACTAACAACTCGCATATTTTCCTGTTGCTACGCCGCCCCGTATGATCTCATCTATGCTATTGCGTCATATGTAGTATCTATGATTGCGTCATTTCAGTCATCGCCAGTATAGTCTTTGAACTCTTCTCACTTCGAAGCCTTCTCTTGCTTTCACTGCCGAGAATACCGACTACTGAGAGCTCTGGCTGGTAAGTAAGCTTACATTTAGGCTCTATTGGTATATGTATAGATTTAATTATGCACAATGAAATGACCATGCAAATCGTTTGACTTCATCATAGATTTGATAGAATAGCCGGCACAAGCTACTAAGTTCAGTGATTTAGCACTGAAACACTAGTCCCATCTTTTTGCCTATCTTAACTTGCTCAGTATTAAGCCATTAATATTATGAAATAATAGTGAGGTAGAAAGCCAATATACTGAGTTATGCTGTGTGCTGGCCCGTTTGCGGGACAGACTGAGGACATGGCTAGTTGACTGTGACTGGTATATTTCACCGGAAGTAATGCTTGGCTTGTTCAGTTGTGATAACAATGATAACAAAAGGTCATTTGTAAAATAGCAAAATAATTTATTAATAAAAGATTTTGTAAATAAACTGATATAATAGTAGTCTTTATTTCTGCATGGATTGATTGAATTGCATGCCCATTATATTCCAGAATGATTTCAGTCATCGCGACGACCTTTCATCAACAAGTGTAGCTCCCACCAGTCAATTCGAGATGAATTCTGCACCTCTAGGAACATCTAGAGAGTATTCTTTAATGCTGGTAACATTTCTACCACCACACCGCCATTCAGTAAGTACCTTCATATCTCTAATAGTGTCTAAGGGTTCGAAATCTGTACCAATCTCTTCCATTTCATCAGCACTAATGAAGGCTAACCTTTATTGAGCGCTTTACACACTTTCATTTGCTTCTTTTGCTGTTTCTTTTCTCGTGGTTCTCCTTCTCCTTCAGCCATATTGGTCCTTTACAGTTGTACCACGTGCTACTGAGCATGCGCATAACCTTTCCTTCTTATGGCTTCCCATTATACAAGCCATATAGAACATGACCTTTTCCTCGTGGGTGTATCAGATATACACTCAAATGATATTCATAATCCCTCGGGCTACGCCCTCGGGATTATGAATATCATTTCGTGTATATCTGATACACCACTCGGGGTCATGTTCTACATATAATAGTCTAACATATGGGATTGGCAACAGGATCACGTGAGCGCATCATTTGTGTATAAAAACTTTTCACAACCTCCGTTATCATTTTTAAGATGGCCGACTCTTCTGCAAATCACTAATGTTGCTATTTCTCTGTCAAAAAGGCTTGTGTCTGCCTCCAAACGTTATACTACCATTACTAAGTGATTAGGAAGCTGCTACTTTCATTTTGGGTGATACTTAACGATGCTGTCACAATGAATTGCTAAATGGCGATGAATTTCAGTTTCATTTGTGTATCTCTTCTGGGAAGATACCTTAGAGTATAGAGTAAAGGCCTTTTCACACTGGCACAGTTTTCAAAGCGCTTTGATGCGCTTTGTTGATACAGCTGAAATAATGCGCATTGATCGTGTTCACACTAGCAGCTGGATTATGTATCATTTTGTGTTCTTGTTTCCATTGGTTTACATTGATCGAAGCGCATCACTTCACATCAATCCACTTCTGGAGGTGAAGTGAGACTGATGCGCATCAATGCGCATTAATTGAAAACCACTCTAGTCATGTCCAGCAATGAGTGGTCGCGGATTAGTATACTGAGCAATTATCTCCGTATACTACTGGTTGACTTTATACAGGGCAGGAATGGACATTTCCATTTACTAGGCTATATCTTTCTTCAGAATAAGTCTCATCAATTTGCGCACTTCAGTAGTTGTTCTCCATAATTATACCTGTGTTCCTGCTAAATATGACAGCACTTGGAGTAACTTTGTGTGGAACATTTGCAGATTAAAGATGAGGGCAGTCAGTGCCGCCATTTTGTCATTCCTTTATGTATGTATGATAATTTTTTTACTTTTTGAATGGTTATATCTAAATTTCAAACAATTTTTGACAAATTGCGCACTTATTTTGTGAAAGTACAACATTTTTACTGCCCAATCATGCAAAAAAGATAAAGAAATTCAAAACTTTGTTCGGTACTTTAGT
>NW_003546916.1:9302-11252 GCF_000090795.2 Amphimedon queenslandica
AGTGGCAATGGTGCATCTTCAGTTGCAAATGAAGTTATTGAAATAGATGCAAATGCTTCACATCCTTTGTCTTCAGTGTTGCATCCAATTCAACAGGAACGAACACAAAAGGACAAGCTATATAATGATTTAATTAATTACCTTACATCTTTTTCTGCCTCTTATTAAGGCCACTGAACTGCAAGAAGGAAAGAAGTTGCTAGTTACTTTGCAAAGCATCTTTTGGCACATTGATGGGCACTAGCATGTTTTTAAAGAGCGTGCTATAGGTATACCATCATTTTTTAACAGTTTTAAAGACTATACAATATGCCTGAATGCTCTAAACATAGAAAGAAATTGTCTAGCAATTTGTCGTGTGATGTTTTGACAGACTTAGCTCTACATTTATCAGTGGTTCTAACAATGCTTTTTGGGAAAGAGAACAGTGGACAGAAATAAGATCTCACTTTAATGAGTTACTATTGTGTATATCCAGTTATTGTGACAGCATAATTATGCTGAGTGATCTGATGTTTTTGTAGCTACAATTGTAATTCCTTTTCTTATCATTTTTGTTATTTTTTATCAGGTAACTTCAAAATTAAATTGGAAAATGGTTTTTTAATTTTAAAAATACAATAAAAATAACTATAATAATGGAAAATTGGACCTAATGAGACACCTACGGTGCTTGGACTCGCCGCCATAACTGGTTTGCATATAAAGAACTAGGATGGTCTGCACAAGTATCACAAAGCTACTATTTACATGGATTTGAAATTATTATACTATTTGGTTTACTGCACATTGAACTCTATGTACTAATACAACTGAAATAAAAAATGGAAGTAAATATTTTTAAGGCAGGGACATATGCCTTTGCCCCTTGGGCCCATGCAGGAAAGCAAGAACATAAGTCCCTTCCAAAAATTTCTTTTTTTATTCTTGTTAGGTATGTGACTAATATTTATTACCTTAGCTATTTATAGTGATATTATATGATCACAGCATTGTGGGTTGTACTCCAAGAATTATGATATCTATACCACATCAAAGAAATGCTAGTCACAGTGGTGGAATAAGATCACGTGATAATAAAGAGGAGTGGTCTAACTAAAGTAACTATTTTTAAAAATGGCCTTAGTACAACATGTGGCTGAAGAAGCTTAAAATTTTTTCTTCTCACAAGTGACTTATGATAGAAAAGAAGGCACAATTCTGTTGCCTAGACAGATGTGAGAGAGCTGAAACAGTTTAGTACCTCTAGCCTACCATAATTCTAGTCTCGCTAGCCAGACCATCCCCCAGCCTACAGTCATTGGCTGTAGGCTGGGGAATGGTCTGGCTAGCGAGACTACCATAATTCCTCTCCAGTCCTTCTCAAAGCTGGCCGAGCTAAAGTTTGAAGGCTCATAAGTCGCTACCAAGTAAGAGTTAAAAAATTCTACACATATTATGAAATAGAAGACAAAAATCTACTGGAAAATGGTTTTACCAACGTCGAGAGTGCCAGCACATTTGCTGTATTTTTAAATCCATTTTTCTTACTTTGTAAGCTTTTTCTTCCTGGCGCTGCTCTTTAGACATTATTAGAATTAAAGAAAGACTTTTTCCAGCTGTAGAGAAAGATCTATCAGTCCAGAGTACGCGGTTTTAAAGTTATATATTTTTAAAAAGATATTTAAAAGGGTCAGAATGAATGACAGACAGACAACCAAACTACCTAATACCCGCCTATGCGGCGAGTCCAATGAAAATGCGCCCACCCACATGTCATAGATATTAGAGTACAGTTATTAGATATTAGAGTATACTCTACCAGAGGAGGTAGGACACGGTTGACCTTTGAGCAATAATTGCAAAGTTCAATTGCATTCCATTGGTATCACATGATGAAAAATGGCAGCTTTCTGATGATTGTATCACAAAACTAGCTACTACTGCAGAAACTAGAGAGATCTATGACGA
>NW_003546916.1:11770-18454 GCF_000090795.2 Amphimedon queenslandica
CTGCTCTTGAGCTCCCTGCCAGAAAGAATCAAGCATTCACTTCATGCATCCACTTCACCCATTTTTGGGTGAACCAGAACGAGCGGAGTATGGTCAATGTGCCAGACCCACCCGTAGGCACGGAGGGTGTGGTCTTGCTACGCGAGACTAGTCTCGCCCCGCCCCTTCGCTACCTGCGGAGGAAGGGTCTGGAGACACTCATGGTAAAAATGTGTGCAAAGAAGTCCACGTGGTTGGCTCTACATCATGTGACAGAGGAGACCAGATCAGTCAAAACAGCTGAAAAAGATGCTTTGCAGCTGAAAAAAGACAAGGATAAAGCCTCTTGGACATCTCTTGCAGATTTGAGAGCAGTAGCTCTTTACAGAGCGCCATAATAGTTACTTTTTATTGATGACGTTTTAATGTAAACTGTAATATATTGTTCTTTTGAATTAATAAAGAATTCACTTTTCCAGAATCACAATAGCAAAGAAAAACTATTCAACAATGTATATGTTGTTCTGAGCATGCGCAATACAATTATGAACACATAACTTTACATAAGTGATAATACATGTATATACTCATAATAATAAGAATAATAATGTTATGATATTACACCCTTCCCCTTATGAGAGTGACACCATGAACGGTCGTTCTGGAACCCTACGATTACGACGGGGATAACGAGGTACTGGACTTGTAGTCTCAGAGGGTGTGTCTACCTCCTGTCTCTCCAGTTGGTCCTCAGCCATTCCTTCTGATCCTTGATCTTCATTACCGTGATAGCCAGTCTCATCCCTTAGGTCTGGACTCTCCTCTATTTGAGGCTCTGTTGTATGAGACATCCAATCATCGTTAATATCCTTATCCACCCTATCACGTGCACTGCCCTTTTTCAGTTGTTCCACATGCCTTCTGACTTGTCGACCATCTTCCAATTTAATCCAGTATGACAATGGTCCACATATTCCAGTAATCTGCCCAAAAGACCACTTAACTCCACCACGACAATACTCTCTTACTAACACATTTTGCCCCAGGGTGAATACTCTATCACATCCACGTCTATCAAAATAATGTTTCTGGTGAGCTTGTTGTCTCTCAACCTCTTGATATATTTCAGGTTTCATCAGGTCTAGGCGTGTCCGTAACAGTCGACCTAAAAATAGCTCAGCTGGTGTGGAGAGTGTGGTTGCATGAGGAGTGGAACGGTATTGAAGCAAGAACCTGTCAATTACTTCCTGACTAGAGAGCTTTCCTTCCTGCCTCCCAATCTTCAGAGCTTGCTTAAAAGTTTTGACGAACCGTTCCACTGCTCCATTTGTAGCAGGGTGGTAGGGGGCAGAACGAAAATGTTTAACTCCTCTCTCTCTCAAAAAGGAACAGAACTCCTCTGACACAAACTGTGGCCCGTTATCTGTGACAATCTGTTCTGGCAATCCATATAACCCAAAAAGATGACTTAATATCTGAACTGTACGTTTAGCAGTCGTTGAAGACATCTCCCAGACCTCAGGCCATTTAGAACAAGCGTCCACTGCCAGTAAATACATTTTCCCATAAAGTGGCCCGGCAAAGTCTAGGTGCACCCTAGTCCACGGTTTGCGTGGCCATATCCAAGGGTGGAGAGGGGGTGGAGTCATTGTTGATTTTACTTCTAGGCATGGACGACAAGATCTTGCCAATTGCTCTATATCAGCATCAAGATTGGGCCACCACAGGTGACTTCGGGCCAGTGACTTCATTCGACAAATTCCCGGATGACCTGTGTGTAACTCCAGTAACACTTGTTTCTGCAGTTTCCTAGGTATAATTACCCTTCGCCCCCAAAGTAGACACCCAATTTCAACTGATAGCTCATTCCTCCTCCTCCAATATGCTGCTAACTCCTCATCCACTGTTTGTGGCCAGCCTGTCCTGATAAATCCCATAATTTTACTTAACTTAGGATCTGTAAGAGTAGCTGCTTTTAGCTTACTGTGTGTGAGTGGCAATGATGACATGTGAATGATGTTGAATAACGTGTCAACATCCAGCTCTCTCTTAGGACAGTGAGGGAGGGGCAGTCGTGATAAGCTATCAGCATTTCCATGCTGCTCAGTAGAGCGGTAGCCTATAGAATAGGAATAAGCTGATAATAACAATGCCCATCTTTGCAGACGAGCTGCAGCTAGGGTGGGGACAGCATTACCAGGGGACAAAATTGTTGTGAGGGGTTTATGGTCCGTAACCAAAACAAAATGCTTCCCATACAAATATTTATGAAATTTTTTAATTCCAAAAATTATAGCCAATGCTTCTTTCTCAAGTTGGGAATAGTTTCTCTCTGATTTACTCAATGTTCGTGATGCAAAAGCAATTGGGCGCTCTTTGCCATCTTTACAAATATGAGAGAGAACAGCTCCCACTCCATAAGCTGAGGCATCAGTGTCCAACTTAATAGGTAAACTTGAGGTAAAATGAACCAATAAATCTGAGGACACCAGCTTACGCCTTGCCTCATCAACTGCATAACTACATGCTTCAGTCCATAGCCACTTGTTATGCTTTTTAAGTAAATTATGCAGTGGGTGAAGTGTTGAGGCCAAATTTGAAATAAACCTGTTATAATAATTTAAAAGACCCAAGAATGATCTAAGCTCTCCCACATTAGTAGGATAAGGGGCTTTCAATATGGCACACAACTTATCTGGGGTGGTATGCAACCCTTGTCCATCAATTCTATAGCCCAAAAATTCAACAGATTTACTCAAGAAGGTGCATTTACCTTTCTTTAGTGTAATTCCATGTTGCTGCAGTCGCTGGAGCACTGCTTCCAGTGTCTTCAAATGATCATTGTCATCCACACCTGTCAGCAGTATGTCATCAATATAACAGACCACCTTATCCAGTCCTTGGAGTATGGTGTCCATGGTACGCTGAAAAACGGCAGGGGCTGAAGCCACTCCAAAAGGCAACCGTGTATAACGGTATAGCCCTTGATGTGTGTTTATTGTTACTAGATCCCGTGACAAATTGTCCAGCTCCATTTGCTGATAAGCATTAGTGAGGTCCAGCTTAGTAAACTTTTCACCTCCAGCCATGACTGCAAACATCTCATCAACATTTGGAAGAGGGTACACATCAATATCTAAAAAAGGATTAATGGTGACCTTGTAATCTCCACACACACGTATCCTACCATCCTTCTTAGGCACTGCTACAATAGGCGCTGCCCATTCACTGGTCTTCACTTTTTCCAAAATTCCACAGCCTTCCAAACGATCTAACTCCTGCCCAACGGCCTCTTTCAGTGCAAATGGTACTTGACGTGGCCGATGGAATCGAGGAATAGCATCCTTCTTTAGCTGGAGCTTAGCCTTAAAATTCTTCATAATTCCTGTTTCTTCACGAAATACGGCCCCATATTTACTGCATACCTTATCAACCTTCTGTTTCTCTGCTAAAGACACGTGGGAAATGCTACTCCAATCCAACACAATATGCTTTAACCAATTCCTTCCAAACAGGCAAGGTCGTTTACCAGCAACTACTATCACAACCAGGCTCTTCTCTTGCACCCCATACTTAACTGTGACTTGACATTTACCCAACACTTTGATGCTTTGGGCCGTATATGTCTGTAATCGAATATGAGTGGGTTGGAGTGGTACATGAGGAAGATATTTATCCTTAACCTCTTCTGAAATAAGTGATACAGACGCACCAGTATCTAGTTCCATTTCAATAGTCTGACCATTCAGTTTCAAGCTAATCATTATGGGTGGAGAATGTGATGAGATTGACTGGATTTGAAACACTCCTAAATCGTCTTCTGACTCTCCTGAGGTTTCATCTGCTTGTTCATCCACTTTGTGTGTTTTACCTTGACTCCTGTTATATTTCTTCCCTTGATTACTCCTACAAACTGCTGCAATATGTCCTAATTTGGAACAATTGTTGCAACGAGCATTGCGAAACCTACAAGTGCTAGGGGCATGGCCTTGTCTGCCACAGCGGTAGCATGGTTTATCTCCAGTATCTTTCCCCTTGTATGCCACTTTGTGGGCATCTCCTGACTCATGCTGTTGTTGAATTGATCGGGAATCTTTCTCTATTGTTTCATAATTAGTAGCAATTGCCACTGCTCCTTGAAATTTTAACTTCTTCTCAGCTAGAAGCTTCTTACGTGCCCCAGCTGACAGAATCCCACAAACAAGCCTGTCTCGAAGGGCATCATCCAGGTGATCTCCAAAAGAACAAGTTGAAGCTAGGCGCCTCAATTCAGCAGCATATTGAGCAACTGACTCCTCCTCCTTTTGATTGCGTGTATAGAAATGGTACCTTTCAGCAATTATAACTGGTTCAGGCTCATAATGCCCCTTCAACAAGTCTAACAGCTCTGTGACAGTCTTTTCACTGGGCTTTGCGGGTGCAACCAAGCCCCTCAGTAGCGAGTAATTCTTCACTCCCACTGCGTTGAGGACAACAGCGACCTGCCTGTCGTCAGGAACAGCGTGAGCTTGAAGGAAAAGCTCGACTCTTTCACTGTAGGAAGCGAACGTCTCTATCTCTGGAGAAAATTCTTCTAGGCGCCCATATGGGGTATTCTCAGCCATCCCACCCTTGTCGCCAGTGTAATATATTGTTCCTTTGAATTAATAAAGAATTCACTTTCCCAGAATCACAATAGCAAAAGAAAACAACTATTCAACAATGTATATGTTGTTCTGAGCATGCGCAATACAATTATGAACACATAACTTTACATAAGTGATAATACATGTATATACTCATAATAATAAGAATAATAATGTTATGATATTACATAAACATGTGACAGTATTATTACGTCATAAGTGCGATGGCGTCGTTGTAGTAAGCAGCATAATAATGCTGCTCTTTAACTTTGAGAAAGAATTCAAGGGAGTTTTACAAGCTCCTTCCTTCCTTTATTTGGTCCTCATTCTTCTTCTTTTGTCTTAAACAGAGCTCTTCGGTCACATGACTACTTGTCCTACACATGGTTCAAGCAATCTGATTGGGACGTGGATTTCTCTGCATGAGCACAAGTTTAGACTAGCAGTGTCTCCAGACCCTTCCTCCGCAGGTAGCGAAGGGGTGGGGCGAGACTAGTGCCCTGGGAAAATAACCTCCTGCTTAAAAAGGCATGCTGTTGCTAAGTAAACCTAGTTGTTTAATGTAGTACATGGTAGAAGTCGGTTATACAACTCTGTGTTGGACAGTATCTATGGTTATAAAATAAATACAGTGCAACTTAGTGATCGCAATAATTGGCCTTGGGATGGGTCTAGCATGATCTGGCATGGCAAAATTTGCAATATTGTATAGGGGTTTTAATTTTTTTTTGGTATAAAATTTCGTGAATTTGTTCAAATTTGCTATTTGTTTGTATAAATTTTTGCGAATCTTACCTTCTGCAGTAGGGAGGTGCAGATTATTCTGGCATAAAAATGAGCATAATAACTTGGTAGAAGAATACAAGAATTATGCCAGCATAATTGGGATATATCCGGAAACTACTAGCATAAAAGGCAAAATATAATGGTTAGGGAGATCACTGAGATGTCTGAATTGTTTTTTAGCTGCAACCTTTTTGAAGTTTTAAAATACTCTTGCAGATCAACAAAAACTTTGTTGAGTTTTCACTTTTTTGCAGCTTTAGACCATGTATTAATGCATCTATTAATTAATTTTTGATGGTAATGTATGTTTTTGGTTGATTTTCAAGCATAATTGAGAGCATAATGTACTATTCTTGAAGAATAATCATGACATTTTATGAGCAATGCTGCAACAAATAATTGAAGCATTAGGGAGCATAATGAGCCTATTCTGCAGCCAGTGTGCCACACCTCTTTTCGCAAATTTAATTAAAACGCAAATTTGCAAAATTTATAACATGAATATAACCCCTATACGGTAGTTTTTGATTTATGGTTGTTAGAAGCACGACTTACTTGGTCAAACTGTATATTTTTAGTCAGTGTATTGTTGACATATATAGACTTGTATGCAGAGGCATGTTTAGGGGTGGGGGGCTCACAGTGCGGCTTCAGCTGGTTGGGCACCCTCCTCATTAGTCTTGCATGGCCAGACCTTCCACCCCTTTTTGACTTTTGGACAGCCAAAAGTCAAAAAGGGGTGGAGAGTCTGGCCAAGCGAGACTAACCCCTCATAGCTAGGCTCAGAAAAAAATTACAAAAGTCCTGGACTCTTACATCACTACCAAACCTTTTAACAAAGTTATCTAGCCCCCTGATCATGATTTCAGCAGTTTCAAGTGCTTTAAGGACTATAAGGAGTAATCAGAAGTACCAGTAACATGGCAGTATGCTTGAAATGATCTTGGCCCCACCTGTAATTGACAAAAATGCATGAAGGAAAAGGCCTTTTTACCGCCGTATAAGTGGGTGTGGGCAATATTACGGCACGCTTTTCATGCCCCTTAGCCATAGATAATGCCTTAGCACCCTCCTTTCCAAATTCCTATACGCCCCTGTGTATGTAATGAAAACACCAACTAAAAACCATATATAACACCTTTACCATAATATAGCATGTTTGTGGGGTCAAACTTTTATTTTTGGGGGGAATTGTGAGTTTGTTTTAATTCTGTGAAAGGACTGTGCTATCTATTCAGTTCAAGTTGGTTATGCAATTGTTTGGATTTAATATTCATTGTTAGAGCTTGGAGAA
>NW_003546916.1:19301-23013 GCF_000090795.2 Amphimedon queenslandica
TGATTCCTTTTGACAATGAATGATATATTGTAACAGGTGGAACTGCTCGATCATTTGCCTACTTTGGTGAGGGCACTGGTAGTATCCTCCTGGATGATGTTCAGTGCACAGGAACAGAAGAGTTTTTGACAAACTGCACACACTCGAGTACTCACAACTGTGGACACTCTGAGGATGCTGGAGTAACTTGTGACGGTTAGTTTGTAGAATTCATTTGTGCTGTTAATAGATGTATTTATTGGCTCAGTTTGTACTTCTGGTTCTCTTCGTCTTGTTGGTGGATCAAACTCGAACGAGGGAAGAGTGGAACTGTGTCAGAATGGAAGGTGGGGTACAGTGTGTGATGACTCCTGGGACAACACTGATGCTGGAGTTGTATGTAGACAGCTTGGATATGATTTAGGTAAGGAAAGGTTTATAGGTTACAGTGTGAGTGTCCCAACATAGGAACTGCCTTTGGTAGTGCCTACTTTGGACAAGGAAATGGGTCAATTGTGATGGATGATGTCCAGTGTGTTGGAAGTGAATCTTACCTTACAAACTGTACACACACCACAAATCACAACTGTGGTCACTCTGAAGATGCAGGAGTCAGATGTGCTTGTAAGTTATGATGAACCAAGGGGGTTTGCCACAGGATTTTGCATAGTGCTGATGCAATTTTTAAAAATACTTTGTAAAGTTGCTCAAGAATCAAACTACCACATATTTTATGCAGGGTACTTTTCAAAAATTGGTAGAAGACAATTTTCCTAAATTTTTTATAGCAAGTTTGAGCTTATTTCAATAAAAATTAAATGTTTTGCAAATTTTAAAAACTATTCAGAAACCAGACCAAAGTCCTAAATAGTACAAGGTCTTTAAGGCCAAAAGTTTTGCCAAGAATCACTACAAGAGAATTCTACATTTTGATGCATATGTGTGTTCTTATGTTATTATAGCAAGTTTGAACCGATTTCGATTAAAACAATTTTTTATAAATTATTATTGAAACTACTTTAAACCTCGGCCCAAGCCACATTACTTTAGTACAGGGTTATTGGCCAGATTGTGCAAAAATCACTACTTGAGTCGTTGTTGGAGTTCTCCATTTTTTGATGTTGTTATGTTATGTAGCAAGTTTTAGCTGATTCCAAATTCCAATCAAAGTTTTATAAATTTTTCAAGTTGCTTCAAAAGCCATGTACATGTACCATTGTTTAAGCATGCTCTTTAGCTTACTTAGCATCCTTTGTTACCATAAAGCCACTTATTTTTAAGTAGACAAATTTTTGCGATTTGTTAATGGTACTGATTTAGTGTGTGTTATTTTTTGTAATTTTGCTCTTTTTTCCCAATTAATAACTGTTAATAAACCTAAATTATTAATAAATGCGAGTACTAATTTTTGCGATTTTAAAGCCACAAAAATACAAAAATTAGTACTCGCAAATAATAGTGGCTTTAGGTATAACCTGTGTGCAAATGCATTATTTTTCACTTCTGGGTTTCATTGAAATTTAGTCCTTTAAAATTTTGTACTTACATTGTACTAATGATTGTGAGTTCCCTATAAGGCACACAAAATATGATTCATGCATACATCACTATAATCAATGTTAATACCTTTGATGGTACAGTAAATCTATTTTTGAGATTAAAAGTTTGGCAGTTTGTAACACTAAAAGCCATACATGTACATTGTAACTACTATTGACTTGTGTTGTACATTGATACAACAATGTTTACTTTAAATTGAGTAGATTTCTAATTATTATTTTTAAATACTGCAGACACACTCATGCATTACAAGGTATAATTATGTATTAATGAATATCAATTTACAGTTTGTACTACTGGATCAATCCGTCTTGTTGGTGGTTCACACGATTGGGAAGGAAGAGTGGAAGTGTGTGATAGTGGATCATGGGGTACTGTCTGTGATGATTACTGGGGCTCCCCTGATGCAGCAGTAGTGTGTAGACAACTAGACTGGGGAACAAGTTTGTTGATTCCTTTTGACAATGAATGATATATTGTGACAGGTGGAACTGCTCGATCTAGTGCCTACTTTGGTCAGGGTACTGGTAGTATCCTCCTGGATGATGTTCAATGCACAGGAACAGAAGAGTTTTTGACAAACTGCACACACTCGAGTACTCACAACTGTGGACACTCTGAGGATGCTGGAGTATCTTGTGATGGTTAGTTTGTAGAATCCATTTGTGCTGTTAATAGATGTATTTATTGGTTCAGTTTGTACTTCTGGTTCTCTGCGTCTTGTTGGTGGATCAAACTCGGATGAAGGAAGAGTGGAACTGTGTCAAAATGGAAGGTGGGGTACAGTGTGTGATGACTCCTGGGATTCGACTGATGCTGGTGTTGTATGTAGACAGCTGGGATATGATTCAGGTAAGGAAAGGTTTATAAGTTACAGTGTGAGTGTCCCAACATAGGAACTGCGTTTGGTAGTGCCTACTTTGGACAAGGAAATGGGTCAATTGTGATGGATGATGTCCAGTGTGTTGGAAGTGAATCTTACCTTACAAACTGTACACACACCACAAATCACAACTGTGGTCACTCTGAAGATGCAGGAGTCAGATGTGCTTGTAAGTTATCATGTACAAATAGGGTTAATACAGGATTTTGGCATAGTGCTATTGCATGCAAGTTTTTTCAATAATTTTAAAAGTTGCTTAAAACTCCATTCAAAATTTGATAAGAGCTTTTTATAATTATTCAAATATACATGCATAATTTTGTACTGTATAGAAAGCTTGAGTTATTCAAATCAAAATTATACTCTTTACAATTTTTAAAAGTTACTTGGGCCAAAGTCCTCGTAGTATTAGTAACGCGGTAGCGTTACTAAGTAGGATTCACCCCCAAAACAATATGGCTGCCACAACTTTTGCAGCCTTGCTATACCGGGAAAACAAGGCTCCTATGCTTACCAGACTTCTCAGAGGACCTTATCTTGACCAGAGCACTCCATAGGTACCACTAGCGTGGCTCTACACCTTGTCTAAGAGGAAAGTCAAAAATCGGCAAAACGGCCGTTTTGTTCAGTCGTCTTCATCATCATCATCATCATCATCATCATCTCCTGTCAATCCAGTTGTCGGTGTGTATCTCAATATTGGCTGGTGCAAGAAGGCTAATTCTTACACCATTCTACTCCAACAGTCTATGCGCAGGTCCATGTCCCATGACCTCATTCACCAAGAAAGGAAGAAGTGACACTATGACTGTAGCATCAGTCAAAACTTACCTCATTCCGCCATTTTGTCATTAAAAGAAACATGTGCTCCAAAATTTGGGTGTGGTCGCGCATGCTCAGATCTCAGAACTGGGAAATGCAAGCAATTTTTTTATCTAGCTCGTATCTAGCTATGCTTGGATCAACTGCAATACTTAGTGGAGGTTCCAGGCTTCTAGTTCTAGCTAAGAGAAGTTATTTAATCTTATTATTATTGTTTTATTTAAATAAATAATTAATAAATTGTATTTTTAAAGATTACAAACAATAATGTTATTAAAACAATAATCATGAACTTGACAACAGGAACAACACAGGACAGTATTGCAAGGAAGATGGATACTCTCACTGCTTCTTGAACAAGGACTCATGTCAAGACTACTATTTAATTTAATTATAATTTTACAAGATGCATAAAGTAAGTAGTCTAACATAGTACAGAGAGAGCAGAGGAAGCATCCTGAAGGACTA
>NW_003546916.1:23023-23792 GCF_000090795.2 Amphimedon queenslandica
GCGAGACTACTGCTGGCCCCCAGAAAATCAGAAAAGAAAGGAAAGGGAAAAATAAATGAATGAATAGATTTAAAAAATGCATATAAATAAAGATTATAATATACATAAATAAATAAATAATCAAGGAGAATTAACAATGATGGCAAATAAAATCAGAAATTGGAAATGATAGGCTCAAAGTGGAACTTAGATGGGTAGCACGGCCAATAGATATAATTGTGGCAGCTTTCACAACTAAAACATTGATCAGTATAGAATTAACTATTCACCAGAATGGCAATGGATACTATCTGAAGAAATATTATTACAAATATGTGACCATAATTGACAAAAGGTACCTTATGGCGGGTAGTGAAATTTGTCTTTCTAGCCTAAGAAATCCAACTTCCTGAGCCCCATTTATCATAAAATTACTCCACAGGATGTAAAAAGTTTCCATGAAACTTTTAGAAACAATGATTGTCTAACAAAGCACTCACAGGTTGATATTTTCCATTATAATGATCAATTTTAAAATCCGCCATAAGGGCCCTTTTGTCAATTATGGTCACATATTATTAAAAAATCAACACAAACAAGAACATAAAAAATTAAAAAAAAACAAGATGGAGTAGGATTCTAGAGCAAGTTCATAAAAAAGTAATGGAAACAAGGGCAAGTAGGATTCTGAATGACTACCAATGAAAATCCAAAATGAAAATCCTACTCTCGTGACGCAAATTCTACTCTACATTGCAAAGTGATCCGTAATTACTTACATAATAGTATA
>NW_003546916.1:23802-24885 GCF_000090795.2 Amphimedon queenslandica
AGAATCCTACTTGCCCTTGTTTCCATTACTTTTTTATGAACTTGCTCTAGAATCCTACTCCATTCTTGTTTTTTTTTAAATTTTTTATGTTCTTGTAGTACAGGAATTTCACCAAAATGATAAAGGGAGAATTCTCCATTTTTATAATTTTGTATTATGTATATACAATGCATATGTTATTATGCTGTCTAGTAAGTTTGAGCTTATTTCAATAGAATTTAGTTTTTATAAATTATTAAACTACTCAAAATCCAGGCCAAAGCCCTGTAGTACGGGGTTTTTGGCCAATTTTTATCAAAAATGACTATTAGAGAATTGTATATTTTTTATAATTGTTTCCCATACATGCACATGTTGTGTTATTTTATGTAGCAAGTTTGAGCTAATGCTGATAAATTTGAATTTTAAAAAATGATCCAAAAATTGGGCCAAAGTACCTCAGTGTACCTTAGTACCAGATCTTTGGTCAAATTTTTCCAAAAATGAGTAAGAGGGAATTTTTAATTTTTATAATTTTTTCTTATACTCATACATATACATGTTTTTATGTTATGTAGCAAGTTTGAGCTGATTCTGATCAAAATTGGATTTTTGACAAATTTTTAAAGCGAAAAGCTATGTACAATGTACATGTACCATTATAGTGCTTGTCAGCTCATGAAGCATGCTTTTTAGCTCACTTGCTTTGCTTTGCTAAAGCCCTGTTCACAGCATTTGAGGTTTGATTTAAGACCAATGACTTATCTAAGCTCTTGAGTTTGCTGTCAACATGGTAAACATCAATGTTAAAAGAGCTTTCA
The DNA here is from genome assembly GCF_000090795.2 of Amphimedon queenslandica. NCBI lineage: Eukaryota > Metazoa > Porifera > Demospongiae > Haplosclerida > Niphatidae > Amphimedon > Amphimedon queenslandica. The sequence continues at coordinate 24,603 of NW_003546916.1, forward strand.
TTAACTATGGTAAACATGATACACATTAGTAAACAACAGTAATTATCATTGATAAACATTGGCAAAGAGTGGCAAACATAGGTAAATACTGATATTTTCTAATCATTATCACTAAATACTGCAGACACACCCATGCAATACAAAGTATAATTATGTATTAATGAATATCAATTTACAGATTGTACTACTGGATCAATCCGTCTTGTTGGTGGTTCATATGATTGGGAAGGAAGAGTGGAAGTGTGTGATAGTGGATCATGGGGCACTGTCTGTGATGATCTCT
>NW_003546916.1:25264-27021 GCF_000090795.2 Amphimedon queenslandica
AGGATCCCCCTGGGGAACAGTGAGTTGATTCCTTTTGACAATGAATGATATATTGTGACAGGTGGAACTGCTCGATCAAGTGCCTACTTTGGTGAGGGTACTGGTAGTATCCTCCTGGATGATGTTCAGTGCACAGGAACAGAAGAATTTTTGACAAACTGCACATACTCAAGTACTCACAACTGTGGACACTCTGAGGATGCTGGAGTAACTTGTGATGGTTAGTTTGTAGAATTCATTTGTGCTGTTAATAGATGTATTTATTGGTTCAGTTTGTACTTCTGGTTCTCTGCGTCTTGTTGGTGGATCAAACTCGAATGAGGGAAGAGTGGAACTGTGTCTAAATGGAAGGTGGGGTACAGTGTGCGATGACTTTTGGGACAACACTGATGCTGGAGTTGTATGTAGACAGCTTGGTCTAGGAACAAGTGAGTTAACTAATATGATGTGCTGTGAGTAGTTTCCCGTGATTAATTTTAGTCGGGACAGCTCGCAGCAGTGCATACTTTGGTCAGGGAAATGGATTAATATTATTGGATGATGTTGGTTGTGATGGCACTGAACAGTTTCTTGTAAACTGCTCACACACCTCAAATCACAACTGTGGACATTCGGAGGATGCTGGAGTGACTTGTTCAACTCCTCCAGGTGAGTATATGGTTAGGGTATCCCACAGGAATTCAGCATAGTGCTCATGTAGCTTCTTATTAGTGGGTTTTAAAGTAATGTAGCTCGAAATTTGACAAAATCATGTACAACATACTATAGAACATATTTATAAAAATTACTAGGAGAAAATTTTTCATTTTTAATGCACACTGAATTTTGTGTGATGTATTGAAATTTTGATATAAGTCGAAATTAGGTTTATTACAAACAGTTCAAGTTATTCAAAAATCGGGCCAAAATCATTTTTTGGCCAAATTTTTTGCCAAAAGTATCAAAAAGTATTGAAAAGTATAGGCTCCTATTCTTCCTAATGCTTGTACATGTGCTTATGTTGTGTAAAATGAACAAATTCCATGGATTTTTTTTATGAATTTTAAGTTTCTTCAAAAATTGAGCAGAAGATCCTGGCAAAAAATGATTTTGTCCATTTTCATAAATGTTGTGTAGAACTCTGACAGTTGAATTTATTACAAATTTTAAAATTTGTTTAAATATTGAGTCAAAATCCCACTACTATAGTACACTGTCTTCTGGCCAAATTTCATCAAAAGTATCAATAAGAAAAGGGTTCTATTTTATATTTTTCCTAATACATGTACACATGAACATGTGCTAAAAATTTTGAGCTCATTCCAAGCAAGATATGATTTATTACAAATTTTGAAATTCAGGCAGGGCCAAATTTCTCCAAAACTGACTTAGAAGATTTTTTCGTTTTTATAATTTTTCCTGATACATATGCTCATGTTGTGTAAAATTTTTGAGCAGAATCCAATCAAAACTGGACTTTTATTGATTTTTTAAATAAATTTTGAAATTTTCTCCAAAGGCATGTATTGTACATGTACAATGTACATTGTAGTGCTTGTCAGCTCATGAAGCATGCTCTTTAGCTCACTTAGGGTACTTTGTGAGAAACGCTGTGTATGATTTGTACATGTATATTGAAGATTCTTAATTTGTGGCACATAAATGTAGCTTGCTATGATGGATCCATTCGTCTTGTTGGTGGTACAAACAGCATGGAAGGACGTGTTGAGGTATGCAGTGGTGGAGCGTGGGGTACAGTCTGTGATGACTCCTGGGAT
>NW_003546916.1:27031-38055 GCF_000090795.2 Amphimedon queenslandica
TAAATGTGTAGTATTGTGAGATGTATTTATTACTTTAGTTTGTACTTCTGGTTCTCTGCGTCTTGTTGGTGGATCAAACTCGAACGAGGGAAGAGTGGAACTGTGTCACAATGGAAGGTGGGGTACAGTGTGTGATGACTCGTGGGACAATACTGATGCTGGAGTTGTATGTAGACAGCTTGGTCTAGGAACAAGTGAGTTAGCTAATATGATGTGTTGTGAGTAGTTTTCTGTGATTAATTTTAGCTGGAACAGCTCGCAGCAGTGCATACTTTGGTCAGGGAAATGGATCAATATTATTGGATGATGTTGCATGTGATGGAACTGAACAATTTCTTGCAAACTGCACACACACCTCAAATCACAACTGTGGACACTATGAAGATGCAGGAGTGACTTGTTCAGGATCTACACCTCCAGGTAAGTGTATGATTTATGAGATTGTTAATTTGTAGTGTATAGCTTGCATTGATGGATCCATTCGTCTTGTTGGTGGTACAAACAGCTTGGAGGGACGTGTTGAGGTATGCAGTGGTGGAGCATGGGGTACAGTCTGTGATGATTTCTGGGATTCAACTGATGCCGGTGTTGTATGTAGACAGCTGGGATTTGATTCAGGTAAGGAAAGGTTTATATGTTATTTGGAATGTGAGTGTATATATTCACATAGGAATTTCCTTTGGCAGTGCCTACTTTGGACAAGGAAATGGATCAATTGTGTTGGACAATGTCCAGTGTGATGGAAGTGAATCTTACCTTACAAACTGTACACACATCACAAATCACAACTGTGTTCACGCTGAAGATGCAGGAGTCAGATGTGCTTGTAAGTTATGAGTTACAAACTGGGTTTGCAATGGGATTTTGGCATAGTGCTCATGCAGGTTTTTTCTAATGAATTTTAAGTTGCTGAAAGTCAAACTTCCTTATAATTCTATAAATTATTTTTGTGCTTTATGGAAATTTTAAGTTCATTCTAAAAAATTTAGATTTTTTTCAGTCTTTAAATGTATGTTGGCCAAAGTCCCTAATCTGTAGCACAGGAAAATGACAAAGAGAAATGTCTCCTTTAAAATTTTTTTGATTCATATGCATGCTTTTATGTTGTGTGTAGCATGTTTGAATTGATTCTGATGAAAATTGAAATTTTATAAATTAATAAAATACTCAAAAACCAGGCGAATTATTTGGCCAAATTTTACCAAAATTGACTAAGAGAAAATTCTTCATCTTTATAATTCTTTTTGTACACATACATGGTTTTATGTTGTGTAGCTGATTCTGCCCACAGATAGAAAATCATTTGTCTAAACAGACATTTGTACATAATATGCATCAAAGAGCAGAAAAATCATTCATAACTATATAGTTCATGAATTAATTTTTTTTAATTTAAAAGTTTGGCAGTTTGTGGTACAGCAATGTTGTAGCCAATATTGACTTGTTTGTGGTACATTAATGCAATAATGTTTACTTAAAGTTGATTAAAATTATTTATTTACAGATTGCACTACTGGATCAATCCGTCTTGTTGGTGGTTCACACGATTGGGAGGGAAGAGTGGAAGTGTGTGATAGTGGATCATGGGGTACTGTCTGTGATGATTTCTGGAACTCCCCTGATGCAGCAGTAGTGTGTAGACAACTAGGCTGGGGAACAAGTGAGTTGATTCCTTTTGACAATGAATGATATATTGTGACAGGTGGAACTGCTCGATCAAATGCCTACTTTGGTCAGGGTGCTGGTAGTATCCTCCTTGATAATGTTCTGTGTACAGGAACAGAAGAGTTTTTGACAAACTGCACATACTCGAGTACTCACAACTGTGGACACTATGAGGATGCTGGAGTATCTTGTCATGGTTAGTTTGTAGAATAAATTTGTGGTGTTGTGAGATGGGTCTATTACTTTAGTTTGTACTTCTGGTTCTCTACGTCTTGTTGGTGGATCAAACTCAAACGAGGGAAGAGTGGAGCTGTGTCAGAATGGAAGGTGGGGTACAGTGTGTGATGACTCATGGGACAACACTGATGCTGGAGTTGTATGTAGACAGCTTGGTCTAGGAACAAGTGAGTTAGCTAATATGAGGTGTTGTGAGTAGTTTCCTGTGATATATTTTAGGTGGGACAGCTCGGAGCAGTGCATACTTTGGTCAGGGAAATGGATCAATATTATTGGATGATGTTGCATGTGATGGAACTGAACAATTTCTTGCAAACTGCACACACACCTCAAATCACAACTGTGGACACTATGAAGATGCAGGTGTCACTTGCATTGCTCCTTCCTCAATTAATTCTCTGAGTTCTACTATGTATACTTCAACTGTTTCCGAATCTTCTACACCTAGTATTGATTTTAGCAGTTCATCACTTCAAGTTTCTAGTGCTACATCTTATTCTACAAGTACAGAAACTTTTACCTCCACTCCAGAGCCTTCAAGCACTATTTCTTTCACTTCCGATGTCAGTTCTTTTTTTACTGAAGTAATGGCAAGTTCTAGTGTGATTTCTACTTCACAGTCTTCAAGCACCATGGTGTCTAGCTCAGAAATAATGACTAGTTCTGAAGTTGTTTCTTCTACTACACAACCTTCAAGCACCATGGTTTCCAGCTCAGAAATAGTTGCTTCTTCTACTCAATTAATGACTAGTTCTGAAGTTGTTTCTTCTACTACACAACCTTCAAGCACCATGATTTCCAGCTCAGAAATAGTTGCTTCTTCTACTCAATTAATGACTAGTTCTGAAGTTGTCTCTTCTACTACACAACCTTCAAGCACCATGGCTTCTAGCTCAGAAATAGTTGCTTCTTCTACTGAATTGATGACTAGTTCTGAAGTTGTCTCTTCTACTACACAATCTTCAAGCACCATGGTTTCCAGCTCAGAAGTAACAACAAGTTCTGAAGTTGTCTCTTTTACTACACAACCTTCAAGCACCATGGCTTCTAGCTCAGAAATAGTTGCTTCTTCTACTGAATTGATGACTAGTTCTGAAGTTGTTACTTCTACTACACAACCTTCAAGCACCATGGTTTCCAGCTCAGAAATAATGACAAGTTCTGAAGTGGTTTCTTCTACAACACAATCTTCAAGCACCATGGTTTCCAGCTCAGAAATAGTTGCTTCTTCTACTGAATTGATGACTAGTTCTGAAGTTGTCTCTTCTACTACACAATCTTCAAGCACCATGGTTTCCAGCTCAGAAGTAACAACAAGTTCTGAAGTTGTCTCTTCTACTACACAACCTTCAAGCACCATGGCTTCTAGCTCAGAAATAGTTGCTTCTTCTACTGAATTGATGACTAGTTCTGAAGTTGCTTCTTCTACTACACAATCTTCAAGCTCAATGGTTTCCAGCTCAGAAATAGTTGCTTCTTCTACTGAATTGATGACTAGTTCTGAAGTTGTTTCTTCTACTACACAACCTTCAAGCACCATGGTTTCCAGCTCAGAAATAATGACAAGTTCTGAAGTGGTTTCTTCTACAACACAATCTTCAAGCACCATGGTTTCCAGCTCAGAAATAATTGCTTCTTCTACTGAATTGATGACTAGTTCTGAAGTTGTTTCTTCTACTACACAACCTTCAAGCACCATTGTTTCTAGCTCAGAAATATTGACAAGTTCTGAGGTGGTTTCTTCTACTACACAATCTTCAAGCACCATGATTTCCAGCTCAGATATAATGACAAGTTCTGAAGAAGTTTCTTCTACTACACAACCTTCAAGCACCATGGTTTCCAGCTCAGAAATAGTTACAAGCTCTGAAGTTGTCTCTTCTACTACACAACCTTCAAGCACCATGGCTTCCAGCTCAGAAGTAACAACAAGTTCTGAAGTTGTCTCTTCTACTACACAACCTTCAAGCACTATGGTTTCCAGCTCAGAAATAGTTACAAGTTCAGAGGTTGCTTCTTCTACTACACAACCTTCAAGCACCATGGTTTCCAGCTCCACTACTTCTTCTACTGAAGCAATGACTAGTTCTGAAGCTGTTTCTTCTTCTACAATTACTTCAAGTTCACTTATAAACACTGCAGCTTCATCTACCTCACCAGTATTTACTTCCAGCTCAAGAATGATTGGCACCACTCAGCAGTCAACAACCTCTATTGCTTCTCGATCTGAAAGTTCTTCCACTAACGATAAGAGCTCTGAAACTTCTGCTGCACGTACCAGCTCTATAGAAGTGTCACAGTCACCTACAAAAGTGCCAACATTGTATCTGGAATATAGTATTAGAATTTCTCTAAATGGATTTAGTATAGCTACAGTAAGTATAGTTTTTGATAATAATTTGGCAGTAATATTGGTTTATTTTTATAGTTTACAAATAGCGTTCTACTTAATTTTAAACTAGCAACAGTAGAATCAGTCAATAGCTATTGTAGTTCAAGGACTATAGGATGTTCAGTGATAACGTTATCGAGAAAGAGACAGTAAGTGTACCTCTAATGTATTAATATTCAGTACCATATATATTGCAGGAATTTATGGATACCAGTATCAGCTGATAATGTTCAGATTTACAGCATGGAGAACTCAAATGATGGAATAGATATCATATTCTATGTGACTATATCTGATAACTCTGTACTATCTGCTGATGATTTATTGAATGCTGTTCAGGTACAAAAAATATGATTATATATACCGGTGGTACATGTATAATTATATTAATACTTAGGGAGGCATTAATGATGGCACATATAGAAATGCAGGATTTAGTGGAGCTACTTCTGCTCATGTGGGAAACCCAACTGATCCAACATCTTCAACAACACAGTCATTAAATCCTGGATTGCTTGCTGCCATTGTTGTATCAGTGTTATGCATCCTAGTACTATTTACAATTATTGTTGTAGCAATCGTTTTTATGAGGTACATGAAAATTTTTTGTGGTATACTTAACTTATTAATATTTTAGGAAAAGGCATAGAAGTAATGATGGATATGGTGAGGCTCGCCTAAGAGGAAACTATATAAACAATGCAAGTTTCTCTGAATCCTCTGGGAATAACACTATAGGAGATGTAACCCTCAGAGGCTTGTATGTGCAGACTGATGAAAATCAGAGGTATGCTGGAGTACAAAGCTATAACCCAGTGTATGATGAAGATGCTGATGAAAAGAAGTATATGTATGATTCCATTGGAAATGAGGAAAAAGAAACTACCTCTTTCTAATTAGAAATCGATATATATACATATGCTGCTAAAATTTAAACATTTGCTGCTGAACTGCTGTATCTTTTTATTGTTAAATCCTTTAGTTTAATTATTTAGTTTTTATGGTACAAATTGAAATGCAACATTGTAAATAACACGTGCTTAATGCTTTTATTAACACTACAGATCTGTATACATATAGGTCTAGATATAATACTTTGTTTGCCTTGTTTAAGTGTAGATATATCAATGGAGTCGAATAAACTCCAAGCTGAACTAGACTAAGCTGGACTGTTTGCAGTTTGTCATTATCATTGAAAGCGTAACTTTGCTGTTGCAGCTTATTATTTGTCTACATTTGGAAATGTACAATAATCATGTTCCTCTACTGATATCAATGTAGGCATATGTTTAATGTAAAATAAAGTAATTGCTGTGCTAGATTTGCAATAATGAAGAATAACTTTCATTAGCCCAAGAGTAAAATTATAACAAATGCAAGTCTAAGCAATTAAAACATGGATGTATTTTATATTTAGGTAGATCTATCACAGGAGATTTTTAGGATTAATTCTATTGATTGATAAAGTATTATTGCCAGGACAAATCCTCAGTATCAAAAATTGTCAAAATGGCAGGATTGCTCTAGACATGTATCTATCCAGTTTCTATTGCATATCATACTACTATCATGTAGTGCTGTTTCATTTATAGTCTACTTAGGGATTTTTAATGATTTTGCTTAAAATTATTATAATTAATTGAATGTAGTTATTTCAACATTCAAGCATTAATGATAACATTTAGGTTAAATTAAATTTTCATAGGAACAAATGTAGTCATGTATTACATGTGTCTATTCTAAATAACAAATATTTTAATGTTATCTTAAATTGTTCATTGTGGCTTCATATTAGAATTAGTTGTGTTGCAAGAGCTAAATAAACTCCAAATTTTTATAAGAAACGATTGAACTATGCTTCTAATTTCATATCTGAAGTAAGCTTGAGCCAAAGGACTTAAAATTGTCATTAACCATGTTAAGACGAATGAAGCAGCGTAAAGACGATATGAAACTGGTTGGAAAGGCTCAATAATAACAAAAGCAATGAGAAGAGTATAGCAAAGTACATGGATTATTATTAACATGCCAAATAGTCCAATGAGTCTTCTCTTTTGAGACAGATAAACACTACTCATGTGATTCCGTTCTGTACTTCTTTTTTTGAGGTATTTCCTGGTATAACAGTATGTCCACATTGATGTTATTATTATGCTCATGATTAAACTGGAAAATATTATAAAACCATACACAGCAAAACCAATCTGGTTCTTAACAGCTGGTATACACAGCCCACTACTCTGTGAGAATTCAAATCCTCCCTTCATATAAAGAGGACAGCATACTATTACTGCTAGAAACCAGGAGACAACAATCATTATCATAGCTTTGTTTCTGGTCATATACTTCTTGTACCAAAAAGATTTGACGATGAAGATGAATCTATCAAATGACAGCAGGGTTAAACTCTCTGTAGCAATGACAATGCTTGTCATGAAAATATAAGCAATGGCTCGGCAGATGGTCATTTTTTGTGACAATGTTGTACCAAATATCCATTCCCCACTGGCACAAGTTATAATGGAAATCGGCAGCAGCAGAGTGATCATTGCAAGATAGTTCAATAGCATATTAGTTAGAAAAATTGTCGATGGTTGCTTCCAAGTCTTCAAATGGCAGGCAGTCAGTATAAGTACTAATAAGTTAGCAATAAGTCCTACCACCATCTCTATCCCTATCACAGCTGCTAGCAGGGGACCATTGATGTCTTCACTTAGTGTGAAATTCTTGTCTAATTCCATTGCCAATTGATTGTCCAGAGTGAAACGATGTGAAGCTAATTGACAATGAAAAGTATTGTCTAATTGTAAAGAGAAAGGTCACCATATTTCCTTACAAAGGTGTATATTTACTACAAAGTACAAAATTCCAGTTAACTCCCTATTTTGTCATAAATTCCAGCTATATAACACAGATTAGGTCACTTATGTGTGCATATTAAATTATTAGCCATATGGCAATGTAATAAGATCTATTGTACTTACCAGAAGTGAGAGAAAGAGTAGAAGACTCAGCATCACAGCAACTGATGATATTATCAGATTTCCACTATTACAAGATATCACTGAATTGTTACTGCACCATATCCACTGATGTATCTACGTGTATATATAGACTATCTAGATCTATATCCAATGATTGAAGCAATTAAGTTATTAACCATTTAGACTCAAAACTAAGGGGCCTAAATCTAGATCTAGTCTAGTAAAATTATACCATGCATGATGCATGTCTCTCTAAAAGCTTGCATCCAGGCATGCAGGAGTTGCTAAACAGTTCATGTTCAGTGTGTTTACATCAAGCACAACAATCATGTTGCTCCACAACTGACAACTCCACAAGTGAACTTTGCCTGGAATTTCAGTTATGCTTGAATTGAATGAATTTGACAATGACCACACCTGACTAGAAGGCGTGTGACGTCCTAAGGTCACAATGGCGCATACCATGACACAAGATTCAGGACAAGATAGGAAGCCAACTCGGAAACCAAGCATAGCAGGTGAATTACTTAATCTAAATCTAGCAATCATTTTTATTTCCTCAGATCCTGAATTTAGTGAAGCGTTAAAACCTCTTTTATCAGCCAGAAGATTGACCGAATCAGATCTGCAAGTCAATGTCAAAAAAGAAGAAATCGAAAAAATTACTTGTCCTGATAATGACCTCATTGGAAGAGATTGGTACTCATTTGGGTTACAGAAAGAAATAGACTCGGACACACTCAATCAAATCAAGGAAGATAATAGTACCCTACGAGACAGAAAGTCTGATCTCCTTCATCTCCTGATTGAGCCAAAGTATCAAATTCGCTATGAAGACATCGTCTATTTTCATTTCAAAAATGATCAGAGTCAATTTATCAAGCGTGTCCTAGACTATCTTGTTGATCAAAGAAGAAGGACAGGTGACTTACTCTATTTTTTACTTATTATTTCTTCTTATTACTATACCGTATAACGCTTTAATTTGGTGGAGTTTTATTTTGGCGACTGGCGGTTTGCAAGCAAAATTGCCAATATTAAAACTGCCAATCATTAATGCGCATGCTCAGTAATGCACGTGTACACAAAAATCGCCAAATTAAAAACTGCCAATTACAATTTTACAGCAAAATCGCCAAAATAAAGCACTGCCAGAATAAAGCGCTATACGGTATTATTAATAATTATTATTATTATTTAATTTATAGAGCCATATAATCCCAAATATAAGAAAGACAATAAGCCACCAAAGTACACAGAACGCCCGTGGCAAGCTATTTATGCAAAAAGATCAAAAGCTCCACCAGTTCCTGGTCCAAGACAAGAACTTAGTACTAGAAACTATCAAGATAAATTTTATGATACACTTTGGTATGAAGAAAAAGAACACACAAAAAAACTTCATAATAAGTAAGTATTTGCATTGTTGAAAGTAGCCTACAGCCGCAGTTTAATAGCATACATGTACATGTAAGTCCCCTTGTCTGATATGACATCTATTGTAGACCCAAATAATTTAACTTCCTTTTCATCTATGTTTTTGAAGTGGGTATATTTATATTAACGTCCATTAATCTTAACAATTTTTACAACTGATATAACCATATGTGTACTGACAATCATAGTTACAGCCATTAACTTTAATGAAATTGGGCCAAAAGTTAAATTAGTTAAATTGGATAGTAATTATTAATGGGTTACAGTATTGCTTAAGTCAAATATTTCTATAAACTACACATCAATGGTGTTTTGACTGCGTTATAATGATGTGTAGGCATGCCATAGTTGTTGTGGTTTTGTTTAATTTGTTTGTTTTTTATGCATTATAGAATTTATAGCACTAGTTTGTTACACCCACAAACATTTCTTTTTTATACACATAGGTGCAGTGGAGTTTACAGATTGTTTGTCACTGATGATGTCCCACCAGAAGTCAAGGATCTACTATTGCAACCAGACCGATATAAAGAATTTGGGTACATTGAGGATGATGCATTTACTTATGACAAGATAGAGTATGCCACTCAAGCTAGCGAAGGTGTTAACATTTATAAATCAAATGGCTTTGTTTGCAAGGCATCAATTTCTCAACACAATTTTTCTCATGTTGAGCAGCGCCTTTATTTATGTTTTCCTGACGGAACTAGGAGAAAGCTTGAAGCTCAACTGTCTCACAGAAATGGCCACTTTAAAGTTAAAATGGAGTTTGAATTGAAGCATTCTTATTTTAACAACCTTCAGCATGCTGTTGCTATCATACCGCAATATGTTATCAACTGTCTTTTATCTGAGAAGCAGTCTTTCAGTGATTTGGAGGAAAAGTTTAAACCTCACTGGTCAGAATACAGTTTCATGAAACTGGATGATGTCCAAACACAAGCGCTTCAAATGATCACTTCTGTTTCTTCAAAGCATACTGCAGATTCATGCCCTCCTCCAGTTTTTCTTTATGGTCCCTTTGGTTCTGGTAAGACCCGTATTCTCGCTCGTGCTGCTTATGAAGTTATGACCAATGGAGTTTCAAAAGGTGATCCTTTTACGAGAATATTAATCTGTGCTCATCACCCTCAGTCAGTTAATTCTTTCATTGATGATTATTTCGCTCGAATTGAAGATGAAGAAGGCGAACTTCCATACCGTGTTTTTCATGTTTCTCGATATTTGGGTAATCCTCTCCCAAAGTCGTATAATTCTCATTTCTACACGACTTTTGATAAACTTGAGGATTTAAAACCAGAAAAGCTAAAGAATGTCATCATTATTGCGTCTTATAATGCATCCTTGAATCTTTACCACATATTTGATGTTCCTGGCTATGGTTATTTCAACTACGTATTCCTTGATGAAGCAGCTCAGGTACGTGAGCCAGAAGCAATAACTCCATTAGCTCTTGCTACACGAGATGCTAAAATTGTTCTTGCTGGAGATGACAAACAGGTATGGAGACATGTTAAGCTTTAGTTTTTAACTTTTTTGTAATAGGTTGGCCCTAAAACCCTTGTACTGGGAGAAGAGGCACAAAGTGATGGTCTTGATGTTTCCCTTTTAACACGTTTAACAGATCGCTACAAGGGAATGGGTCCCACTGCAGCTACTTACGTGATAACATTGTCTAGTAATTATCGTGCTCATAAAGATCTCCTTTCATTGCCAGAGTTATTTTATGGGAAGCTACATGCAAGTGAAAATAAACCAGTTTGGCATCACAAAGGTCCATCTGGTTATAGATTTGTATGTTCTAATTCTAGACTTGTACCTGAATGTGTTGCTGCTAATGAAGAGCAGCAATTGGTTGAGGCATGTATTGTCTTGGAACAGGTATTACTTTATTTTAAAGAAACAGAAAATGAGAGGAGGCCTCCTCAAATTTGTATCATTTCTTCTACTAGGAAGCAAGTATGTCTCATTTACAATGCATTTATTTTGATTTGAGTGTCATTCTATCCCATTGACATATAGTTAAATCATATAAAGCAAATGGTCTCTCGTTACCCTTGCTACAATATTTTGAAAGAAAAGAGAGTAAAGTTTTTGCCATCTTTTATGATTCAAGGTATTTTAATTGTTTCTATTACATAGCTGCAAACTTTTAAAATAAGGTCATCAGTTTGAAGCAATATTTTTGTGCTTGCTGGAGCCTTTGAAGGATGGGAAAATTAAAGAATACTTTACTAAAAGTCTCTTTAATCATTTTGTGTTTAACACGGTTATCACAAGAGCAAAAACTCTTGTAGTGACTGTCGGTA
>NW_003546916.1:38672-47075 GCF_000090795.2 Amphimedon queenslandica
TGATGTACATATACATGTAGGAGTGGTAAGGTGAAGAGAGAAGTTCATGCACTTTCTGTATTGTATCACCCTGGAATTGTTAGATACTACAATTCTTTCATTGATTGTGCTCCTGTTGGGTGGGATGATGACAATGCAATGGATGAGCCTTCAACTTCTTTGTAAGAAGGAAAGATAATTTTGTAATGTTTATTACTTACTTTTAGTGGTCAAAGTAACTTATCATCAGTGCAATCTGCCCGGACATTATCTCCTGTTGGTGCTAGCATTAACACTAGTGGTACTGAGTCTTCTTCAATAGAGTTTAGAGATGACAGGTTTGTTTTTTCATCTAAAACTTGATCTATGTTAAGGAGTTTAATAATAGTTCACAAAAGAATAGGTCACAGGAGAAAGGCATTCCTACACATACCAAAGTAACTGATGAAACACTGACAGATGATGCGACAGATGATACAACACCCTGTAAGCTCAATTCACTTTTTTGTTTTTAATTAGTAAATAATAGATTCCTCCTTATCTGGCTATCAGAAATACCTGTTTATTCAAATGGAATTATGCCAGAGAGAAACATTAAGGGATTGGCTGAGTAAAAATGTTCGCAATCGTTATCGAATCAAAGTGTTTAATTATTTTGAACAGGTCTGTTTTTATTATAAAAGTCTAAAATGATGTATTAATTTGTTTTAGATTCTTGATGCAGTGATATACATGCATGACAAAGATTACATACATCGTGACTTAAAGGTACATGTATCTATTGTTATTAATTTTTACTGAGGTGAGCCTGAGCAAGCTTTACTCAGATGACACTCCAGGGACCAGGGTTTCTCACAGGATTTTGGTTTAGTGCTCAACTGCACATGCAGCTGAGCTATTGAAATAAAATGGCAACTATTAAATGGTAGCAGCTGTTGAGCTTACTGGCAGCAAAATAGCAACTTTGATTTGTTGCCCAAAATCAGCAAGGAAAGCAGATATCAACCATGCACATGTGTAATGCTTTATACTTGCTTAGGCTTGCCCTTTAATGTACCGTATACTGGGAAATTTTCGAGTAGCCAAATTTTCGCGAATTTTGCGTTTTTTGCTCTGTCGCGAAAATTAAAATCGCGAAATTCTAAATTTCCATTGCCACGTGGTGGAGTTTACAGGCTATTCGCGAAAATATTATTTCGTGAAATCTTACAAATGCAAAATTCGCGAAAATTTAGCGACGCGAAAATATCCCAGTATACGGTATTACATTTATCTATTTCCAATTTTCTTTATTTATTAGCCATCAAATATATTATTTGCTATGAATGACAGCATTAAAGTTGGTGATTTTGGCTTGGTGAAACAAAATGCAGCTACTAAGCACAGTGCTCCCCAAACTGGTACATGTACATGTATATAGTGCTGTGCTTCATCATTTTCATTTCATAATAGATGTTCAGGGTAGTCATACTAGTGAGATCGGAACTTCGTTTTATGTTAGCCCTGAGCAGGAAGCTGGTCATCGGTATAATGAAAGGGCTGACGTTTATTCGCTTGGAATAATTTTATTTGAACTTTACTTTCCTTTTAGCACAGTAATGGAAAGGGCTAAAGTAAGTATGGGGTATATGAATTGGCCGGAGGTTCACATATTATTGTTATATGTAGGTGTTAGGAGATGTAAAGAGTAATAGAAGACTTCCAAAGGAATTTAAAGAAAATCTTCATAATGAAGTAAAACAGCATGATAGAATACCGTATAGCGGGAAATTTTGGAGGGAATTAAATTTGCTGAATTTGGCATTTTGGTAGCCATTCACCAAAATAAAGGCTGCCATTTTGAGCCATTATATGCATGCTCAATGGCACGTGGCCACTAATTTGCGAAATTAAAATTTGTCAATTACCAATATTTAGCAATTTGCCAAATTTAACTCCCTCTAAAATTTCCTGCTATACAGTACATAACCTGTCTATAAAAAAACTACTGATGACCAAATCTTTATAATGTGTGATTATATTTATTATTAGGCAAAACTTGTGGAGCTGATGTTAAAGCCTATTTCTGACAGGCCATCTTCAAGCGAGATAAAAGAAATTGATGCGTTCAAGCAAATGAAAGACCAAGCCGAGCTAAATTGTGATTTTATGCTGTTAAAATTTTAGATTTAAACAATTATTATTACTGTTATATTAGATTGTTCATAGATCCATATCTCTGGATTGTTATATGAGTTATTATTATTATAGTACATTGTTATGATTATTTTTACATTATTAATTATTATAGTAGATTGTTATGATTATTTTCTATTGTTCTCTGATTACAATTACAATTACATTATATCACCAGTGGAGGCTCATACTAGTCTCTGATCATGATCAAGCTCAAGTTGTACTAATGAACTCTTATGATAAAGTAGAGAAAGAGAGGGTGAGGAGTTGAGGTACACAGACAAGAATTATGATGCTGATACATACATGTAGTACTGCCCTAAATCAATAAATCAGGCCTGATTACTGCCCTGATAAACTATCAGGACTGTATCTGGGCAGTACCACTGTATCAGAATGATAATTCTTGGCTGTGTACATAATAGTCTCTGATCATAGTGATGCATGTAGATAATGGTGAGGAATGAGTTACAGAACAAGAATAACAATACAAATATTATCAGTTCATTTAACAATAATAATAATAATTAACAATAATGATAACAGTAATAATAATAATTTCAAAATGAACTCATAACTAAAAAGTTGTGTTGGTGTTCAATGGTATATACATACGATTGCAGTTTGAGAGCAGCTTCCAGTTTGAAAGAGAGGGAGAAAACTGAATAAGAGAAATAAAACGAAAGAGGATAAATATAGATTGAGTACCTTCATGCACATTCAAGTTTAAATGTTAAGCAAAGCAATCTATTTGTAACAGGACTCTTTGGGTATAAGCAAATGAAATCATACAACTAATGTGCATGCGGACATTCCATAGAGTATACATAAAATACATAAAATACAGTAATAGCACAAACACATTTTGAGAAAGAAAGCTTTACATGTGTATAGTGAAAAGAAGAGGCGTAAGGGAGGGAGGGAGAAATAGGGCTAAAGGAATGAGGACTTAATGAGTAATGTACAATGAACATGCATGTGTGTGTGGTGTATTAAATTTGAATTATTTTACACGTACATTCTTTCACAATGCTAAAGATTAGATAAAGAATGAAATAACTGGATATTCATTTCAGAGAGAACAGTTAACCATAAGCAGGTCCTAACATTGTTTAATTTGATCTGCCATTTTTATGAAACAATCGTACAGTGTTTTCCACATGATTTCAGCATAGTGCTCATGCAGCTTCATGTCAGTGGATTGTTAAGGTGCTCAAAAACTGAGAAAAATTCTCTTATACGTTTACAGGGTACATGTATTACAACAATAAACACAAGAAGAGTTTTCTTCATTTTTATAAATTTTCTGATATAAAAATGTACTTAGAAAATTTTAACAAATTCTGATCAAGTTTGAAATTTTTGAATCATTTTTAAGTTCTTAAAAAAATAGCCTTTGGTCAAATTTTGCTAAAAAAGGCTAGGAAAAAATTTTCTATTTTTATAATTTTTCTAAAAAATGATACAAATTTTTGTCGCATATATAAAAATTTGAAGAGATACCAATCATTTTTGAATTTTAAAATATTGGGCCAACGACCAAAGACTATTATAGCCTTTGGCCAAATTTTGTAAGAAATGGCTAGAAATTTTTCAGATACACTTACACAAACTTATGTTGTGTAGAAGACTACAGCTGATCCAATAAAAATCAGACTTTTTTGAATGTTCAAAATGCAATGTACTGTATTGTAGTAATTGTCAGTTCATAATACTCATGCTGCATGCTTAGCTCACTTAGCATGCTTTGTGGGAAAACCTGCAGTCGGACATGATTAATTATTGGTTATTGACTTATTATGATAAATTTCTTTTAATAATCAATTATAAATTAGAACATCATTTAAAATTATTTTGTTCAGGCAAAACGGTAGAACAATACATAATTTGATTGGCTAATTAAGCAAAATTGTCAGAAAATGTCCGACTCCAATTTCAGGCTTTGACAATTAATAGTCTTATTTTGATATAAGCACAAATGCATGTACATGTACATGTAGGACAACACTTGAAAGGATGGGATCGTGTATGGAGGGAAGGAGAAAGTAAGAAATTTAATGTACATGAAAATAGACAAGTAAAATATACATGTAGAATAAATCATTGGTTTTGTGTTCATTTATATGTACATGTACATGAGTACAAAATTCAATTAGGTTGTCATGACTAAAGATAACATACATGTACATGCACATGTACAATGTAGTGGAGTATCCTTCATGCATAATCTATTGTGCTTGTAGCCTATTACAAAAGTTTTACATTATATTTTGGCTTTTACATAATTTTAGCCTTAAATTTAATACATACATGCACACGGACATGTACATAATGCAAACAGGTGATAAACACTTACCCACATTTTTAATGTACCTTCTTATAATAAAATTTGACCAAAAATAGAACTTCTGAACTTGACTAAGATCAATAGCTACATGTAGAATAATTCAAAAACAGGCAATCAAACTCTCAACAAATCACAGAACACTCATCAACATATCACTCCCAAATATCAACAACAAGACTTAAACTCACAAAATGAGTAAAAAAACATAAATTAATCAATCAGGAATCATATTCTTCATTGACACTGTAAGAGAGAGAGAGAGAGAGGAGAGGATGAACCTGTGAGAGACATACAGTAGGAGGGAGACAAACAAGAGGAAGAATACAGGAAGAGAAACAATAGATTAGTCAGGTCAACCAATTAGAGTTCTATTAAAGTATGTGAGAATAGAGTAAAGTACTAAGGAGCATACCGTTAAATGGTACCATTTTAAATTTGACTCATGATGCGTCTATACAAATCTGTGCTGGGAAACAAAAGAGTGCTGGGTTGGTTTATTTGGTCATGACCTTCCTTCTTTATGAGTGTCTGGCTCTCTTGACTAATTCAACCCCAGCCATAGACTAAGAAGAGACCTTTTGGCTAAATAATTAAAATAGAAGAGACAAGTGGACTAATTATGACTGATGTTGCTAAGAATAACAAACAAAAAATACTACTATATAGCCTAACCATCAAAAGAATGAGCTAAATTGCTGCATTAAAAAAATTATCTTCATTACTTGCAAGCTTCTCCCTAGCACTGCTCTTTAAAAATTTTTAACTGATAATGAAGGCTTGGACTAGCTATGGAGAGTAATTTATAAGCCTAAAGGACTCGTTTTTTTAATTAAAAAAGTTTTTTAAAAGCTCATTATGCAGGACAACCCAGTACTTAATACTCGCCTACACGGCAAGTCCAATAGCTATTTTATATCATATACATGCATGTAACTGACCGATCAGATTGTACCATTAAAGGTGTTTTATATCACTTAAAAACTCCCTGAGATCTCATAGTAAACCCCCGGAGTTCTCATAGTAAACCCCCGGGTTCTCATAGTAAACCCCCTGGGTTCTCATAGTAAACCCCCTGGGTTCTCATAGTAAACCCCCCGGGTTCTTATAGTAAACCCCCCGGGTTCTCATAGTAAACCCCCCAGGTTCTCATAGTAAACCCCTCAGGCTCTCATAGTAAACCTCTGGGTTTCTTATTAAATCCATTGGAATACTCATTGTTTTGATTGATGATTAAATTATTACAAAGCTTTTCATAATTTGCAACTATAATGGTAATTTTAGTTGTTTATTATTATTATTACATTAACAGCAGCACATTCTATCACTTCTCAGTTTATATAAGTGCCCAAGCAACTACAAAATGACCAAATTTAGTCAAAATACGGTCAGTAGTCAGAATATTAACTGTAGTACACACATGAAAATTGAAATCTGAATAAAAATGAATTCTAGTCTGGATCCGCAGTCCTGATATCAGTCTGAATCATGGATCTTTGGCACTCAGTCACAATACAATCATGAATCAGGCATGACACAATTATGATATATAGACTAGCACTATACTTAGTCTATAGTTTAGGCCAGAGCAACAGTCATGACCAGCAATGCCTGTCAAGATTGTACCAATACTGATGTCAGACTTGATTCATTCATTGCTGATTCAGGCAAAAAAACTCTTGGGTATGTAGAGAAGTGGTACCAATAACTATATATGTACTGATACTCTTAACAACTAGTCGCTGGATAAATGAACTACTTGTCTGTAACGTCATTTATAATAATAATAATTATATAATTATAAGATGATTGATGTCTCTCAATGGAGAGCAAGTATTGGACTGTGGCACTACTGTCAAGCTGCCTCTAGTAGACCAGCTAATGGCTGCCACTCTCACTCATTCAAAGCTGCAGTAGACAGCAAGTCAGGCAGTACTACATCAGGAGAGAAGACATTTAAACTGCCAGCAGTTTTGCCTTTTATTGCTTTCCTCC
Source organism: Amphimedon queenslandica (assembly GCF_000090795.2). Lineage (NCBI taxonomy): Eukaryota > Metazoa > Porifera > Demospongiae > Haplosclerida > Niphatidae > Amphimedon > Amphimedon queenslandica. The sequence continues at coordinate 45,166 of NW_003546916.1, forward strand.
TCCTCTTTCTCTCTCTCTTTTTATTAAGACACATCCTGATGATTCCTCCAACAGGTAAACAACAATTGCAACTTTGTACTTGTATATTTACTGGTATTTTATGATTAGGTAACTACTACCAAGTACAATGTACTACTGGTGCTACTGTTACTTATACAAATTACCTCCAGTCAGTAGTCTTACCTGGAGGGAGCAGTTCTAACCTGATTTACAATGATCTCTATTTGATTGTTTGCGTACGTATGCTCCTCCTCTTATCAGGAGATATTGAACTCAATCCTGGTCCTATAAGTACAAAATTTAATTTTTATAATAATTATTATATTGAATCTATAATAGGAAAAATACTTAAAATTTGTAAATGGCCTTGCACTACAATAATCAAGTTTTTACAATGTGCCTTGGTACAAATTAAGAACATACTTGATCCAAAACAACATAAAAATGTTCCTTTGCAAAAAGATTCACACAGAACTACAAGTCAACCTGAAGACACTATCATCAATATTGATACTCTAGTACAAGACACAAGTATAGTAATATGTGTATTGCCGTATAGTCAGTATAAGTATTCTGCTTAGGTAATATTGAAACCACACATCAATGTAGTGTATCAAGTGAACTATTACCCACACATATTTCATTAGGTGAGCATATAATTCAAAAAACTAATTGTAGGCCTATTGTACATGTAGATCATATGACAGAACCTAATGATTGTAATGAAGGAACTGATGGAAATGTAGGAAAAAATAATTTTAGCACTCATAATGGTAATGACACTTAACAACACTGATAACTGATACACTCATAACTGATACACTACTGCAGGTAATCCAAAGGATATTTTAAGGACTCATTCTGATAAACTCACGAATGCTTTACTAATAATCTTCAGAAAGTAACTGATGTACTGTATGCTAAAGAACTGGTACTACAACAAACTAAACAGGAAATGATTGTATTAGCAGTTGATAATTATACTAAAGCTGCCAACCTTATGAATGTCATTGAAAAAGAGTTGGAATCCTCTCTTAATCGAGAGCAGTATCTTATTGATATATGTCATGTATTAATAAACCAACAACATCGTGCACTAACAGATATTGCTACCTCTATATTACACCAGTTAGGTGAGTGTGTGCACATTATCAGTGATCAATATACATGTAGTCATTATATCTCAATACATTAGGTCAGTCTATACCTGATAATGTCACATCCATTAGTTCAATACCTGATGATGTCCAAGGATATGCTGACAATATGAGACAACACTACAAACACCAACTTATTGTTGCTACAGACTGGCCACTAAGAATTGGAAAAGACTTTTTTGGAAGACTAGCACTAGTAGAAAAACAAGACTCCAGCACACAAGCAGATTCAGCTTGGCATCTGCTAAGAGGACAAGTTGATAAAACAGTTAAACTAACTGGAAACAAAAAGATAAGTGTTGAAGATGTCCTCCAATCCACAGATAGTTCTCTATCTCTCAGAATTGTAATAGACAGTCCTCCTGGTATTGGCAAGACCACACTCTGTCATAAACTGCTAAATATGTGGTCTAATGGACCACTTGTACACCAATAGTATGACTTGGTACTTTACTGTCCTTTAAGGAATAGCAAGATAGCTACAGCTACTACACTAGTTGACCTGTTTGTACGTCAATGTTATGAAGTTCCCATGGTAATTAACTGAATGGTTTGAAAAGAGGAATGGAGAAGGATTACTGATAATCTTTGATGGTTGGGATTAACTAAGTGAACAATTCAGACAGTCTTAATTAGGTGCTAGTATCATTTGTAAAAAGAAGTTAGACCAATGTTCAGTAATTGTTACCTCTCGTAGCTATGCCTCCTCTTCACTTTTGAAAATGGATACTCTCAGTAGACATGTTCAGGTAA
>NW_003546917.1:0-1863 GCF_000090795.2 Amphimedon queenslandica
TACTAGATGCTTAATAAAGTGAGTGTGGCCTTTTGAAAATGAAAAATGAATAACATTCCAACCTTTGTTATCTGTTAGGCTCAGACTACACTTGTAATTCTTCATGTATAATTCCAGTAGTAAAATATCACCAGATTCTGCAGCATAATGAATTGGTAGCTTACCATTACTGTCAGTTTTATGAGGATCTAACTGATAGGTAGTTATTAATTCTTTAACAAGAGATAAGTTAAGAGACCCTGAGGCATAATGTAAAGCAGTGAGGCCATACTTAGTAACTGCAGTAGGAGACAAACCTTGTTCAGTAATAAGATACTCAACTAAATCAAAGTTACCACTCCATGCAGCATGATGTACTAATGTGCGTCCTTCAATATCTGTTTTATTAATATCACAATGCTGTACCTCAATGAGATATTGAGTGATATCAATATGACCATTACGACAAGAACAATGAAGACATGTCATACCATACTTATCAGTGATATTAGGATCACTGTTATGATTATTAATAAGATATTTAACAGAATTAATACTACCTGACTGGCAGGAGTAGACTAATGGTGTATAACCATAAGTATCAGTGTCATTAGCATTGAGATTATACTGAGATATGATATAACTTAATACACTAGTAGAACCTGACCAGGCAGCATAATGTACTGGAGACCTACCATCATTAGTTAATGTACAATTGATATTATATTCTTCTAATGCTTTCACTAGTAATGTACTGCCATTGTGTGATGCCCAATGAAGTAATGACTGACCATCATTTGTAGTGGCATTGATGTCAAAGTTAGGGCAAGTACTAGCTTTCTTGAGAAGTGAAGAAAAAATTTTACCTCTTTCATTTCGTTTAATAAAATCAATAGTTGTTTTTATTCTAATATTATTAATAATCTCAATATCTGGTGTATCACTTGGTGCCATAAGCTTACTATACACAATACCAGCTGGAACATGTATACCCGCATAACATGCATAATGTAAACATGACCTACCATTATTATCATTAACTAATAATGCTTCATTACCTTGAATACTAACAATATACTCAACAACTGATGATGAAGCAAACCATGAAGCAAATTGAAGTGGAGTCCTACCATATCGATCCTTTACATCAATGAATAATTGATATCGATTTAAAAGATACTTAAAAAGTTCAACACTTTTATTATTCATAGAACAACAAGTATAATGTAGTATACCAGCCCCTGACTTTGTGGTGTCATCTGGTGAGAAGAGGTTTAATGATTCAAGCTTGTGGACTAATGCTAACTCTCCACTTTGACAAGCTAACAATGATAAAGACTCACTATAATAATTAATCTGAGAAGTATTACAATTTCTCTCAATATAGAATTCCACTAGGTCAGAATGGCCCCCCATTGCTGAGTACAGTAATGCAGTGTTATTGCTATTGTCTGGTTGATCAGGAGGAACGTCACACGTGTCTACTAGATATTGTACTATAGATAAGTGGCCTTTATAAGATGCCATATGTATACTAGATACACTATTATCATCACCTTCATTAGGATCAATACCACATTGATGGATGAGTAGTTGAAGGATCTCAATGTGTCTACCATATGATGCAGAGTGTAATGGAGTCCAACCATGAAGACCATGATGATATGTGCTGGAGCCAAACTTGTCAAGAAGCCATTGTACTTCATCTTTTAATCCTCTCCAAGCTGCTTCATGTAATGGTGTACTGGTATTCTCATACCATAATGGATCACATATATCTATAAATGAAGAATATTATTATTAACACATGTATGTAATGCTGTTTGACCATTGCCCATAAGAGGGATTGACTAAAGGTCAGTTCATGTACTTACCAATATCAGT
>NW_003546917.1:2415-5498 GCF_000090795.2 Amphimedon queenslandica
CATTCTTTTGGTATTGCACTACGAAAGAAGAATAGGTCATCCAGTGTGTAGTCATCTCTGTCAACTTTAGGCAATCATTACTCGTGTACCAGGAGGAACACCTTGTACACCAAACTGTACAGCATCAGCATCTTTCAATAGTCCACCACTGTTTATAAAGTAATCCTTTAACTTCTCATCATATGCTGACCAGGTTCTCTTTAATGTACGATTGTCACTCAAGAACACACGAACAAGTTTAATTATCAGTTCATAGTTGAACCATGATACATACTTATCTTGCCAAATGACCAAAAGATAGCTCATTGATTCAATGTCACTAAACTCTTCTCTAACTGCTTGTACTGCAGCTGGATTATTCTTTCTGATAGGGCCCAACAAAGCATGAACATGCATTGTAAGATAATTTAAGATTTTAGGAAGTGCTGGCTTTTTGAGAAAGGATTCCATTGTCAGTTGTAATGCATCAGAAAACTCATCCTGTAACTCATATATCTTCTTTGCCAAAGGATGGTTTATTTCAGGATGATCAACATAAACTGTATAAAAAAAATTTTATTATTACAACATGAAAAAGTTATTGGTGTGATGAATAGTTAACATTATTAAATTTAGTAATATGTTTGAAGTGTGCAATAAAAGGAGGCAATATTATTACGTACTCGAGTTATTGTATGCATGAGCTATAAAATAGCTCAAAAATAGCTAAAAATACCTATAAAAAGCTCATAGCCTCATACAATATTATTGCATGAACTATTTTTCTATCATATTGAAGCATTAAATGATAAATTACCTTTTGCCCTGTCAGTGCTTGCTGGTGACATAGCTACCTCATCTGTTTCTAGAGTGGTACTTTTTTCTGAAAAAATTATAATGAAATAGCAAAAGTACTAAGAGTTGGTATCAAAAAGGTATATGTCATTCAAAACCATAATTTACGAGAAAAATTATGTGCTAATTTAGTGCATGTGAGACATTATCCTAGGAAAATAATTTCGCAAAAAAATCTAATATTGCATTTTCATGATCAAATTTTTGCTGTACATGCAGCTAAGAGAAAAGCAAATGAGAGACAAAATTGGATCAAATTTTAATGACTTCACTACTGAGAATGGAATTTGTATGTAATGATATTCATTGCTTGATAATGATATTCATGTACTGTATCAGTAGTATGACTTCTACTATGCAAGCCATTGGCTCAATACCAAAAAAGGAGATAATTAGGCTACCCAACCCAACCTACACTAACACATAATGTATTATCATAGATACTGATACACTGACAGTGATACTATTGATGACAACACTCAGCTAATATATGTACCTTTTGAACTAGTTGATCCTGCAGGTGGCATAGCTGGTAGAGGATGTTCACGAGCTATTTCATCAGCTAATGCTGAATCACCTCCTCCTTCTTTAACAGCTACACACACTCTCCTCCAACAAGGAATACCATTAGTCTGGTAGTCATCATAATCTTTCTTCAACCAACACTCTAGAACCTCCTGCAAACAAGAGACAGCATCTCCACGATAATTAGCTTCTATGGTTCTGATAGTGTCTATTCTAAGGCGAAAGGAAATAGCTATGGATTTCCAACGACTTGAGAGTGGCTTGATTTTATCATAAACAGGATAGAAATCCTTGATGTCTATCAGTATCACAAAGTGAATAAAAAATATAACTCTTTGAAAATCAAAAACTCACTTAGTTCTTTGTCACAAACATCAACAAAATCCAGAGAAAATGAGTGATTTGAAGCAGTTACTGCTTCAACTCCAGCCATTGTCTCTTTGAATTGCTGCAATTTGAGCTACGCCCAACACATAGGCGTGGCTCAAATATACGGGAACCTCCTCCGTCTGTAGCTAGACCCAGTTGAAGTTCAAGTTGAGAAAAAATGATGTGTTGTATAAATGACATAACAATTTATCATATTATTATATTTATATAATAACAATAATAATGATTATCATGTATCAGATTATTTAAGTCTGGTTGCTGGGATTGGTGGTGGAAGGAATCCAGGTAGTGTGGCCTGTTTGGTTTGCTGCTGCTGACTGGTTTTATTAGTTGATTTAAGAGATTTGGTCCGCTTTGTTAAACTGCACAGTTCAAAATCATCATCAGAATCATCAAAATCAATGGTACTGCAGGATGAAGGAGCTTTACCATGAGGCTTACTACTAACAACTTGTGGCTTTGCAGCAGTACCAGTACTAGTTGGTCTGCTAGACTTTGGGCCAGTTGATTTCCTCCTTCCTCCTTTCCTATTAACATTCTCCTGGTCATTAAAGTAAGGAGAGGTTCCCACTTGAGGTGAAGGAGGTGGTGGGAGCATAGCAACTCGACCAGCATAATCCGAAGTGATTTTAAGAAACTCTTCACCGCAAGAGTTTTTCCATTTAGCGACCGTTAGACCCTGGACGGTGAGCATCTCGTCTTTACTTGTCGGAAGTTTCTGTGATAGTTCACGGAGTGTTGTAACAGTGAGGACTACCTCTGGATTAGTCTTGCCTTGCTGACTAGCTATCCTTTTCCTCAACTCATCCAGTGCATTATAACACTCCTCTTTTAGCCTCTCCTCCTCACTCTCAGTCACCACCACTTTCCCTGATATTGAATTCCTTGATTTCTGCTTCACTTTAAGTTGTATCGTCCCAAACTCTCCACTCAATACAGACCCAGCCATAGGACCTGATTTAACATAACACACAACATTATCATGATCTCCAATCTGAAGGTCTTCGGCTAGCACTCCTTTCAGTACCATCATGTGTAGGAGCCTCTCTAGATCATGCTTAGAAAGGAAATCCCCTTTACCATATAAGGGCAAGGATTTCAGCTGTGGTCGTGTTGATGCCAGTGCCCGTAAAGCGTCACTGTACTGTAGTAGTGTGAATTGACCACACCCACTGGATACCTGTTCCACACTCTCGACTATGGTACAAACGAGACTCGTTACGTCCTGAACTTGATGAGGCTCTTGAGAGCGACAAACATCACAAGGAGTTTTAGACTTCTTGCAAAGATCGGGATTGAAAGACTCCGCAAAATACTCCAGTATTTGTGACCGT
>NW_003546917.1:5749-13632 GCF_000090795.2 Amphimedon queenslandica
GACTAATTATAAAAAATTCCGTCAAAATATCATCCATTCACACAAGCCAATACAACCAGTACAGTCCCAGTAAACAACACCTCAACCTACAGAGAGAGGCTACCACTTTATACATGTTCATGTGCTACTAATTACCACTCCCTTCGCTTAGCCACAGACATCAATCATGGGGCGACAATTAGCGAGAGAAGTCTCCATTTAGTGCCTGGAGACTCTTTAGCTTTAAACTGGGAGACATCAAAAGGTCTAGCACCTTTAGTAAGGACTCACTGAGGAGTCCTCAGGTATGCTAATAGCTGGAAATTGGTGGCAGGCCGATGGGTCACATGATCGAGACGTACATGTAAATGTGTACATGTACATGTAATAGTAACGGAGTCTAGTAGTGATTAGTACATCTCTACATGTACTAATGGATAAGCAATTACATAAAGAACTTGCTGTAATAATAATATGATATGCTTTCTTAAAGGACCAATTTCTACTTGGCTATACTTCCCTATGTACTACACCTCCTATTGTTATAAGTATCTCTTTCCTTACTTTGCAGCGATTGTCTCTTAGCCATGTTTCCTGTATGTGGCTCCTCTGGTGGTCAGGTAGGCCAGCATGATATATCACTGAGGCTATACCAGCAGAGTTTAGATCAGAACAAACTGTCTCACAGTCTCTCCTGTAACAAGAGGAAGGAGAGAGAGAGAAAGTTAAAAAGTAGAAGAAACACAACATAAAAAGGAGAGGAGAAAAAAATATTCATTGATAGTAAGAACAATTTTGCTGTTTGAAGTGTGGAATACTTTACCTTGAGAAACAGTAAACTATTCCAGTTTCTCCCTTAAAGTTGTTATTAATGAGTGTGATGATGTCCTCTGTCACTTTCTTTGGCTTCTTGTGTCTCACGGAATAAGCTAAATTAGTTCTGTTGAAGCTTTGGGTGAACCTGAGGAGAAAGGAATATGTACATTATACATGTATTAGGGGAAAATGGAGAATTCTTTCCTTTTCATTTTTGGTGAAATTTGGCAAAAATCACTGTACTATAGTACAGGGACTTTTATCTAATTTTGGAGCAACTTTAAAAATTTGTAAAAAATCCAATTTTGATTGGAATCAGCTCAAACATTCTACACAACATAAGACCATGTATATGTATCAGGAAAAATTATTACAATGAAAAATTCTCAAATTTTCATTTTCCTTGTACTGTAATACAGGGACTTTATGCATTGAAAGTTTTAATTATAAAAGAATTATCAATCCCAATGAATGATGACATACCATTTAGTATGAGACAGTTTCAACTGGTAGAGTATATCAGCTCTAACTCGCGGAGTAGCAGTGGCAGTGAGAGCCATTGTAGGTACCTGAGGAAACTGCTGCCGTAGCTCTGAAAGTCTCTTATAGTCCGGCCTGAAGTCATGACCCCACTGACTGATGCAGTGAGCCTCGTCTATAACAAACCGTGAGATCTTACCACGAGAATAAAGAGACTGGAGGGTCTTTAGCAATTTAGTACTAGCAGCCAGCTAATGGAGGAGAGAGAGAGAGAGAGAGAGAGAGTGTGTGTGAAGGATTGTAACACATACCATATAATGGGAAATTTTAGAGGGACTTAAATTTGGTAAATTGCTAAATTTCGGTGATTAGAGAATTTTAATTTGGCAAATTTGTGGCCATGTGCCATTGAGCATGCGTATAATGGCTCAAAACGACAAATTTTATTTTGGTGAATGGCTATCAAAACAACAAATTTGCCAAATTTAACTTCCTCCAAAATTTCCCACTATACAGACGGTACTAAGCTGGTTTCATAATTACTGGTTATAATGTACAATGTACATGTACATGTATACATGTATTTACTTTCTCTGGTGTGACGTAGAGTAGTTTTATTCCAGGGTCAAGTCGAGACAGCTCAGTATAAACTCTCAACTCCTCCGACTGTGAATACTCACCAGATAAATGACAAGCAGAAATCTACACAACAAGAAAAAAAATAATAATTAATAATAATAATAATAAACTTTAAATACATGTACCATACACATGTACATGTATAATAAAGACTACTAAATGTACTAATATCTATGCATATTGTATTTCTACATGTACATGTATAAAACATCAAAATAAAGTTAAACTAATTCCTTCTCTTCCTTTACTTCTAAGCTGTTCAGTTTCTGCACTTGATCCTGTATCAGTGACCTCAGTGGTGAGACTACAATAGTGACTCCATCCAGTAGCAGTGCTGGTAGCTGATAGCAGAGGCTCTTACCTCCTCCAGTAGGCATCAATATGAAACAGTTCTTACCAAGTACAGCTGCATTGATCGCCTCAAGTTGATTCGGGCGAAACTCCTGGAGACCAAACTTCTCCCGAAATACCTTCCTTAGGAGAGGAGCATGATCGTAAGAGCCACGAAACTCGGCTGAATTATCCGGAACCGTCTCAGAACCTTTAGAGGGTTTTATGAGACTAGAACTTACTGTAGGTTGACGCCGGGCATTAAATGGAGTAGGAGGTGGTACATTAAATGTAGATGTTGATGGGGCATTAAATGAAAAATTAGCCTGGGCTTTAAATGGAGTAGTTTGGGCATTAAATGGAGTAGAGTGGGTATTAAATGGAGTAGACGAGGCATTAAATGGAGGTTTAAATGAAGTGGAGGTACTTGGTGATTCAAAGTTGAGATGACGATTATAAGATGAAGGAGTAACTGATGTAGTGTTTGAAGTGGGCGGGTCAGGATATGGTGAATCAGTTAAATCAATACAAACCTCCTCCTCCTCCTCCTCCTCTTGTATCATCTCAACAGGATCCTCTTCTGGTATCATGTCCATTGGAATATCATCAAACTCCTCCCAATCATCCACTGGATCCACCTCTTGAGTGGGCGGGAAAACGAGTGACTCTGCCCCTGACGTGTGATAAGTGGGTGTGGCTACAGACCATGAGGTATTAGTAATGGGTGGGGCTAGTGATTGATTGGTGGGTGGAGCTGAATCAGCTGATTGTGGTGTAGTAACATTAAGATAAGATGATGATGATATGTTTTTGTTTAATTCCTTTTCTTGAGCTAATAATTTCTTCCTAAGAAAACAAAATAACAATACATGTACATGTACATGACTACATGTAGTATAGCCTCTCTTAATGGACACTCTCTATAGCGTACACCTCCATTTAACGGACAGCACCTAGTGTACCAATTACTACCTCCACATAAAGGACACCTTTTCTTGTCCTACAATGTCTTTCATATACAGGTAGAGACTTCACTGACTACAGTACATGTACATGTACATGTATGTATGCTAATCAGTTACAGTGGACATACATGTACATGTACATGTAGTTACAGTTACACGTACCTCATTGCCAGTTTCTTCTTGAGGTAACAGGCTGAGAGTCCAAACAGTTCTGTCATTCTAGTTGATGGTATGTCACTCAATATATCACAGATCTCATCCATCACCTTCAGCCTCTTCAACTGTAACTCACTCAGAGACGAGGGCACCTGATATTATAATAAATATTAAATTATTATGAATTATGATGTTTAATAATAATTAAACCTATAAACTATAGAGAGGAGTATCAGCTAAAACAACTGCTTTTAAATGTCAATTTTGTAGCCACACACACACACACACACATGCATACAAAATGAAGCAAAATTGACATTAAAGCATTGCCAATATTTCTTTAAATGCAACTAACGACCAGTTACCTGTATATGTGGGTGTGGTGAAGGAGGTGTGGTCTGATGGAATGATGGAGGAGGAGGGGGAGACTGTGGTGGTGCTGGTGATAAATATGAAGAGAATCCTAAAATTCACATTATTTATAAATCATCTTTTATTAAAATAATGCAGTACTTGCTAGTGGTTTAGGAGTTGATGATTGAAGAGGAGGAGTAGTATTCTGTACTGCATTATGAGCACCTGTACCTATTAATAGTAACAATTAATTCACAATCTATTAATAGTAACATAATCTATTAATAGTAACATAATCTATTAAAAGTGACATAATCTATTAATAGTAACATGAGAATGTCACAATCTATTAATAGTAACATATTACATGATGTAAATAACACCCATACAATATCTATTAATAGTAACAAATAGTAACATTATTAATAGTAACCCACTTGATGAAGCTGTATTAAAGTTGATGGGAGGGACTGTGGCTTGACGAGAGAGAACAGTTGATGATTTAGGAGGAGGAGAAGTGAGAGCAGTAGAGGAGAGAGGAGTAATGGCCGCCACTGGTTTAGAAGGAGGAGGCTTCATTGAGGTTGATGCTGACTAGAATGAAATGAAATTTAATAAGCTACAGCTTACATGTTTCTATGTTATACATACAGTGTTTGGATTAATGAGCTTTATTGAGAGTGGTGCCCTGTAGAATAAAAACAAAAATTTATTAATGTAAGCCACGCCTCTTTAAGGGAGGGGATTAAACTAGTTTTTAAAATGCATGTCCATAAAATGCTCACTTGATGTTTCTGGGTCTTTGCTGGCTTGAAAGTGGTTTCTCTGACTGCTTGAGTCCCTCCATGTAGCGGGCCATGTGTTCCTGAAGATTGTTACGGATTTCATTGTTGAACGCCATTTTATTTTCTTAGCCATGCCCAAGAGTATACGGAAACCACGTGTTGTCATCAATATTGTAATAAAAATTTTGAGTTATTTTGGAGCCATTTTCAGAAAAGACCATTATGCTATAGCCTTGGGTATTTTTCAGATTTTTAGCATTTCTAAAAATGGCTGTAACTTGAAAAAATGAAGTCGGAATTAGCTCAAAATTTCTACATTAGCATAAGGATATCAGAAAATGGCAAAAAATTAAGGTAATTTCGGAGCCATTTTTTTGAAAACAACCATGGAATTTAGTACATTTTTATTGCACAATTCTCTTGTCCCACAGAGAGTCATTGGCTCAGATCATTGAGGCTGGTAAAAGAGTTATAGTTGATCCTACACATCTTGCTGATTTGGAGCTGCACTGACCAGTGGAGAATCACATCAAATTCAAGCAGTTCTTGAATGTCCAGACATAATCACTTCAAGTCCACTGTGGCAGGAGAACTGGAATAAAATTGTTGACTTATTTAATTTTGATTTTATAAAATAACTTTAAAATTTATTAAAATGTCAAATAGAAAACTCAATGCTATTGTTTCATAATAAAAGTACATCAAAACACAATAACAACAACAACAACAACAACAATAATAATAACAAGACTATAAGAATGAAATTGATAATAATGTTAGAATAAAAAAATAAAAGGAGAAAAAAGGAAAGTAGAGAGAGAAGAAATGATAAAATATTTAGAACAATAATAATAATAATAATAATAATAATAATAATAATAATAATAACAAATTAAGTGTAAGTACAAAATAAAGGTACATGTGTACATGCTATAATAAAACAATTTATTAATTAAGGAAGAAAGGGAAGACTAACAAAAGAAAGCAAAGAGTAGCTCCAGTGATACATGTTAATGGAGAATATATTAAAGAAGAAGGATTGGTGATATTGGTAACCATTGGGGTGTACGTGTGGGTATATGGTGTAATGGTGGTAACTGGTAAGGTGGTTACGGTTACGATGGTAATATGGTGGTACAATGGTAATGGATATATTGCATGTCTTTGGTGTACATGGTAATGATAAGGTGACAATGGTGGTTAAATGTCAAACTTAGTATAAAGGTGTTAAGATTAATGGTGATACAAGTTAAGATATTACACAAGTATTGTATAGGTGATATTAGTAGCCATTGGTGTATGGTGTAATAGTACAATGGTGATACAATGGTATGTAAGGTGGTGGGATGGTGATAAGGTGGTGATAGGTGTAATGGTAAGATGGTATTTAAGATACAATATCGTATAGGATTGGTGATATTGGTAACCATTGTGGGTATATGGTGTAATGGTGATGATGGTACTAAAGTGGTGTAAGGTAGTTAGATGGTGGTAAGGTGGTAGGATAGGTATAATGGTGTAATGGTGATAGGTTACATATGGTGCTGTAGTAAGATGGTGTATTGGTAATATGGTGATAGGTTACATACAATGGACTGATAAGGTGGTAATATGGTGATAAGGTTGTGTTTAAGATACAATATCTTGTCCTGGTGGGTCAACCTGTTGTCCTTCAAGTTTCTCATAATATCCACTCACTTTGCTTTGTTCTGAAATAAATAAATCATAATGTATCTCTTGAAGATATTTAACTACTGATGAATCAGGATTAACTGATTGAGCTATTTCAATATCATGTGGATGAGGTTTTAAACTGAATACATCAACTAAAAACCGAACAAGCTCTAAATTAGAACTCTTACTTGCAAAATAAAGCATGGTTTTACAATCATCAGTTTCAGCTAGTGCATTACATTTGAGATCAGTTAGAAAGTATTGTACTAACTCCATACTACCAGCTTCACATGCTCCATGAACTGAAGTGTATCCATTATTATCAGGATCATCAGGAGTACAGGGGAAGGTCTCTATGAGATAACGTACCATACGAATATTATCAGAACAAGAAGCATAATGAAGAGGAGTACGACCAGACTTGTCTTTAGGTACTGGATTGGAGGTAATGTTTGGTTCCAAATACTGGTATATATCAATGCTTCTTTCTATTTCAAAGTCATTGAACATTCTCATGAAAGATAGCCCAGTACTCTTTCTCTTTGCTAGTAAGTGTAAGCAGGTGATGCCATCTTCATCTTCTGCTAAAGAATCCAGTCCATGTGTCTCAATTAGTGTTCTTACTATTCCAATATCTCCTCCCTCACATGCTGCATGAAGTAAACCACGTCCTCTATTATCCATTACATTAACACCTTGAGGATAAATACTGGATAAATAACGAAACACATCAATATGGCCATTACTGCAAGCTACATGTAATACAGTGGATCCTTCATTATCAGTAGCTGTAAGGAGATCATGATGAGTAGAACTACCAGTGACTGAGAACAGTAAAGCTTCAGTGGTATCCTTATGACCAGAGGCAGCTGCTAAGTGTAATGGTGTCTGTCCTTTCTTGTTAGTAATTAATAAGTTATTGTTAGACAGACTGGCTTTTAGTAATAGTGATACCATATTATGTTCTCCATCTTGACAGGCTACATGTAATGGTGTATTACCATCTTTATCTTGTTCATTAATAAGTACAGCATTATGTGGATTATTGTATATGTCATGAGGACTGTCTAATAAACACTTTATCTCACGTAACCAGACAACACTCATTGAGGGTATACTCTTACTCAGTAAATATTCTAATATTTCATATTTATTAGCTGCTACAGCAACATGTAGTGGTGTACGGTCTTGATGATTGGTTGCATTAGGATTACAATCAATGAGATACTTCAATATATTCAAGTGACCCCTCTCTACTGATATGTGAACTGCTCCAGACCCTTCATCATCAGTAGCTGATAGATTACACTGCTTACTAATAAGATATTTTATAACTTCTAACTGATTGAAGTACACTGCAATAAGGAATGGAGTACGACCATCTTTACTGTGAGGTAGTTCAAGTAATGATGGTATGTGTTCTATAATGTACTGGATCAAGTTCAATCTTCCATTACTACATGCTAAGTGAATAGGAGCCATTCCCTCATCATTCACAGCACACAGATCTAACTGATGATTCTCTACCAGATGTTTGAGCATAGGAAGAGAGTCACTGTACTCACAGGTAATGTGAAGAACTGTTGATCCATTAGAAGTCTTAGCTGCTACATTACACTGAGGAAGACTAGTGAGATAAAGTACAACAGGAACATGGCCTCCTTCACATGCTTCATGAAGAACTGTACTACCAGTATTAGTAGTA
>NW_003546917.1:13642-15357 GCF_000090795.2 Amphimedon queenslandica
CCTTATAATCAGAGGCAGCTGCTAAGTGTAATGGTGTCTGTCCTTTCTTGTTAGTAATTAATAAGTTATTGTTAGACAGACTGAGCTTTTAGTAATAGTGATACCATACTCTGTTCTCCATCTTCACAGGCTACATGTAATGGTGTATTACCATCTTTATCTTGTACATTAATAAGTACAGCATAATGTGGATTATTGTATATGTCATGAGGACTGTCTAATAAACACTTTATCTCACGTAACCAGACAACACTCATTGAGGGTATACTCTTACTCAGTAAATATTCTAATATTTCATATTTATTAGCTGCTACAGCAACATGTAGTGGTGTACGGTCTTGATGATTGGTTGCATTAGGATTACAATAATTATTATCAATGAGATACTTCAATACATTCAAGTGACCCCTCTCTACTGATATGTGAACTGCTCCAGACCCTTCATCATCAGTAGCTGATAGATTACACTTCTTACTAATAAGATATTTAATAACTTCTAACTGATTGAAGTACACTGCAATAAGGAATGGAGTACGACCATGTTTACTGTAAGGTAGTTCAAGTGATGATGGTATGTGTTCTATAATGTACTGGATCAAGTTCAATCTTCCTTTTAAACATGCATAGTGAATAGGAGCCATTCCCTCATCATTCACAGCACACAGATCTAACTCATGATTCTCTACCAGATGTTTGAGTATAGGAAGAGAGTCACTGTACTCACAGGTAATGTGAAGAACTTTTGATCCATTAGAAGTCTTAGCTGCTACATTACACTGAGGAAGACTAGTGAGATAAACTACAACAGGAACATGGCCTCCTTCACATGCTCTATGAAGAACTGTACTATAAGTATCAGTAGTAGTGGCATTAACATCACACTGATACTTGTTGATCAGTTCCTGTAGACAATGTAGCTTACCTTTATAAGCAGCTGAATGAGCTAGTGTGTACTTGTTATTGCTAGTGTGATTAGTAATATCCACACTATACTCCTGACTGTACCATTCCAGTATATGAGCATGACCATTCTCTGCTGCTGCATGTAATGCTGTGAAACCATATTTATCAGCAGCTAAAGGCTCAAGCTTATACTGTTGTATTAGTAATTGTACTAGATCAAGATTACCTGAGAAACTGGCAAATATGACACATGTATTGTCACGTGTACTCTTAGCATTGACATCACATTTCATATCATTTATTAGAAATGTGACCAATTCAATATTACCACTCTCACAGGCTAAATGCAATGGTATCCTACCCTCATTGTCAGTAGAGTGTAGTAAACTAATGTATTGAGGATACTGACTGGTGATATGATTGATAAAGTGAGTGTGACCTTTCAATGACGAAAAATGAATAACATTCCGACCTTTGTTATCTGTTAGGCTCAGACTACACTTGTAATCCTTCACATATAATTCCAGTAGTAAAATATCACCAGATTCAGCAGCATAATGAATTGGTAGCTTACCATTACTGTCAGCTTGATGAGGATCTAACTGATAGGTAGTTATTACAATTCTTTAACAAGAGATAAGTTAAGAGACACTGAGGCATAATGTAAAGCAGTGAGGCCATCCTTAGTAACTGCAGTAGGAGATAAACCTTGTTCAGTAATAAAATACTGAACTAAATCAAAGTTACCACTCCTTGCAGCATGATGTACTAACGTGCGTCCGTAATTATCTGTTTTATTAATATCACAATGC
>NW_003546917.1:16968-23951 GCF_000090795.2 Amphimedon queenslandica
AATGAGGAATGTCACATTCTTTTGGTATTGCACTACGAAAGAAGAATAGGTCATCCAGTGTGTAGTCGTCACGATCGACCTTAGCAATCAGTACTTTTGTACCATGAGGAGCGTCTGTTATTCCAAATTCTAAAGCATCAGCATCTTTCAATAGTCCCCCACTGTTTATAAAATAATCCTTTAACTTCTCTTCATATGCTGACCAGGTTCTCTTTAATGTACGATTGCCACTCAAAAACACACGAACAAGTTTAATTATCAGTTCATAGTTGAACCATGATACATACTTATCTTGCAAAATGATAAAAAGATTATCCATTGATTCAACATCACTAAACTCTTCTCTAACTGCTTGTACTGCAGCTGGATTATTCTTTCTGATGGGGCCCAACAGAGCATGAATATGCATTGTAAGATATTTGATGATTTTATGAAGAAGTGCTGGCTCATTTGAGAAGGATTCCATTGTCAGTTGTAATGCATCAGCAAACACATCCTGTAACTCATATATCTTCTTTGCCAATGGATGGTTTATTTCAGGACGATGAACATAAACTGTATAAAAGAAAATAGAGCAATTTCATTAATTACTACATGAAAAGGTTATTGGTATGATGAATAGTTAACATTATTTAATTTAGTAATGTGTTTGATTTGTGCATTAAAGGAGGCAATTATTGGACTCGTCACGCTTGCGTAGGCGGGTACTATGCAGTTGGGTTGTCATTCTGTCATTCTGTCACGAAAATTCCTGTTAACTCCTAGTCAATATCTTTTTTACTGAGCTCTCCTGAGTTATAATTCTTTTTAAGCTTTCAGAAAAAGGTAATTTATTTAGCTTCGTTGTATTTTCATAGCAATCTGTGGTAGCAAAAGACGAATATTTTCAAGAATAGACCACTTTTCCTAGCCAAATCTTTGTGTTTCACTCTATTTGGTCAAGATTAGCTTTGATAGGTAGAGAAAAGTACCTAGATTAAAAAAATATGTGGGAATTTTCTAATATCTTTTTTATTTGCGAGTTACAGTTGCATAAAGTTTGTGATTTAGCCTCTTCGAAAAATTTTCAGGCAGCACTGGGGAAACCAGGAGCAACCAAACTATCTCAGTCTCTTTTAAATATCCAGGCAAATTTTTTGTGCTTACTCTTTCTTTGAATAGAGCTTCAGATGCTAAAATTAATTTCAGCTTTTCTTCTTATTCTTACCCACGTGCCATGTTTATCTGCACTGCACTGCTAGGTCTAAGTGCTGACCACACCTATAATTTATTTTATGGATCAGTGCAGCAATTGCATTGTTGCAATTTACTCAAAATCTATTATCCTTTTTTCAAATCTTATGTATATATAATATCATGATGGGGGCAGTACAAGTAACACATTATCTCTCAGCAGGCGAGTCCACACACCATGGTGTTTCATTTTTACCTGAGTTATTGTATGAGCAATAAAATAGCTCAAAAATAGCTATTAAAAATAGCTAAAATTTTTATAGTTAAAATAGCTATAAAAATAGCTCATTATAATATTATTGTATAAGCTATTTTCCTATCATAGTGAAGGCGGATTGAACGACAAATTACCTGTTGCTCTGTCAGTGCTTGCTGGTGACATAGCTACCTCATCTGTTTCAGGAGTAGCACTCTTTTCTAAAAAAATACAAAATATAATAGCAAAAGTACTAATGGTAGAATTGTTATGAAATAAGTGTATACCGTATAGGGCATAATGTTTACGGGATGCAAATTTCGTGGATAAAGTAAATTCACAGATAAAGTAAATTCGCAAAAATAAAGTCCACAAATTTCAATTTAATACAGTACCCGCATGGCACATGTGGTAGAATTCGCGAAATTATACGGTATATCATATAATACCTTAATTTACAAAAAAATATATGTGCCAATTTTGTGTATGTGAGACAATATGCTAGGGAAATAATTTCATGACAAATCTAATATTGCATTTTCATAATCAAATCTGTATATAATGATATTCATTGCTTGATAATAATATTCATGTACTATATCAGTAGTGTGACATTAAACGAGAAGGTGTGGTATAAAAGGCGGTGCCCTGGGCATGGTGGCTTTTGGTACCAAATTGAGTTACATTTTACTCTCAAAGAAGATAAGGACCAGTTCTAGTTAGGCTTGATCGAGTTAAGGGGTCTTTAGGCACTAAAAGAAGAAGGCGCTGGAAATGCTGTCTCACTTACTTGCTGATTTAGTCGGGAAAGAGGGTCATTTAGAGGCTCTATCACATGATACTAGTTATACTCAATACTTCAGGTAGTTATAATGTGTTTGAAATTAGTATTAATATAAAATAAGGTATTGGTAATGGGGGACGAAGAGCAACCATTTTGTGCATAGATATAGGATCGGCTATTGGGATGCATATATTGGTGATAGTGTTGTATGGTTGACCGAAGGGTGATCAATTACAGTCAGGTATTATTTATTATTATTATTATTATCTTATTATAATTATTATCAAAATTATATTTATTTATATAGGATCGTTGAATGTTGCAACTGCTACCAGTACTAGGATCTGATTGAGGACCAAGTGGGGGTCTCTTGCTGTAACCACTTCTACTTGATGAGGGTGGCTGATAATTGGTAGTCGGCCAGGCCGCCTTCTGGTCCCAGTGGTGGCAGTTCCTGGGCTGGTTTTTTATGTAGTAATGAGGGCTATTTCTTTGCCACTATCACTTATAACCTGCCTGATAGCATTATTGACCAAGTTTGTTAGGCTGTTGACAGATTTTCAGAATATACAATATAAATATTTGATAATAATGTAAAAAATTATTACTTCAAGTCAATTATACCATTTCTCTTCTTGCCATGCTTTCTACCTGTGCTTGTAGGTTAACTCTCTCGCCTTTACTAATTTTAATGTTTTTATAATGCGTTTTGCTAGTGATTTAGCCATGATAAGAACAGTGCCAGTGCGGGAGCCATTTTGTTATTTTCAAATGTGGCCGCCATATTGTGCCCAGGGCACCTCCTTTTATACGGTGACCGGCGGAAGCGATTCTATGACGTTGCGTGGATAGTTTTATAGTGCACCTTCTTCTTTAACTATGCAAGCAATTAGCTTAAGGCCTTTCTACACTTGTCCACTTTGGATACAGAATTAAGACAAAATCCAGGATTAAAGCAGGATTAGCTTGTTCATACTTGTCTTGAATCGGGATTGAAGCTACTGAGATCAGTCAATCCACATCCAGAGGTGGATTGAAGTGGATTGGTCTTAATTAAATATTCATAACCTGTAGAAGCCAATGCAGTTTAATTCACTTTTAATTCTTCAAAGTGGCTTAGTGTGAACACAACCAAAGAGGATTCTATCTTAGTAGGTTGCAATTCTGGATCCAAAGTGGACAAGTGTAGAAAGGCCTTTAATACCAAAAAAGGAGATAATTAGGCTACCCAACCCAACCTACACTAACACATAATGTATTATCATAGATACTGATACACTGACAGTGATACTATTGATGACAACACTCAACTAATACAGGGGCATAGCCAGGGGGGGGGCAAGGGGGGCAATTGCCCCCCCTTTTTAAAACTCAAAATTTAAAAATAATCAAATAATAAGCTGCTTTTGGAAGGAAAAGCTGTTCTACAACTTACATATGAAAGGAAAAGGCCAAAGCAGTCTTTCTATGATGCCATTATAAGGCTGAAAAGGTATTCAACGTTGCCTATGATCGGTCAAAAAGTCCGCCATGTTGAAAAATAGGTGTGGCCACGCCCTAAAAGGGCGTGGTTCCGCAAAATTTTGCGGCGCGCTTCGCGTGCCACATAGCTTGCCCCCTCTTTTAAAAAATCCTGGCTACGCCACTGTAATATATGTACCTTTTGAACTAGTTGATCTTGCAGGTGGCATAGCTGGTAGAGGATGTTCACGAGCTATTTCATCAGCTAATGCTGAATTTCCTCCTCCTTCTTTAACAGCTACACACACCATTCTCCAGCAGGGCCAACCATAACACTCATAATCATAATTTTTCATTAGCCAATACTCTAGAACTTTCTGCAGGGAAGAAATTGCATTTCCATGAGAGGTAGCTTCTATGATATTAATGTCAGTTATTCTCAAACGTAATGAAATGGCGAATGATTTCCAACTAGCAGAAATAGACTTCACTTTATCATACACTGAGTGATACTCATCAATACCTGAAATACACTTTATAAAATGTCAAATATACCTACAAACTCACTTAGTTCTTTATTGCAAACGTTTATAAATGGAGAAGAGGAAGAAGAGCTTGTAGCCATTGTTTGTCGCTGTGTTGACATACACACACTGAAACTGAAAGTGGTTAGCTACTAGGCGTGGCTATAATCTCCGTATACTTATAGTTTACGCTTAGATATACGGAGTAGACACGTGGTTTGTAATGGCGTTCCTTGTCCTGTGTACTTGTAGAAAGCTTTTCTCCCTCTCTTCATCTCTTAGTAGAACACCATCAAAGAATCAGCTCTTGACTTCCAGACTATCTCATTTATTAAATAAAGGAGTGAGGACCCTACACACTGGAGTAAGGACATAATGTAATGTGTCTAATGTACCACTGATCAGTGTAATCCGGTAATTAATTGGGTTAAAATTAGATTAAAATTTTAATGGATAGTCTACTGTATATGCTAAAAATTTCCTGGGGATTAAAAATAATTTACCAAATTAGATGTAAGGTGGGAAGCATAAATTAATTTTTATGTAGATTTTTATTGTTTTTATATTAAATTTAAATTGAATTAAGACAAAACATTTTTATAATTTTTGTAAATTTTATTTATAAACCTCAATGAGTCATGCACATATTCATTTTATTAATAATGTCTCCTCTCCCTCTATCATCTCTCATTAGTATATATACTCCAGTAGTTCTGAATCAAGTGATGGATCAGATGATCCTAAGACTAATGATGATGAAGGGTCTCTGGATGAGGTTGATTTGGGTTCTCTCTCTCGTGCTATTGCCACCATATCAATACCTGATACTCTACCTGAGGTACCTCTCCTGGTACTCAATAGGAACCCAATGTTCCCACGGTTTGTCAAAATGGTGGAGGTAAGTCTAAATGATTTGATATTGTTAGTTATACTCTACCATATACTGGGTACTTTCTCTTTCCTTCTCTTTCAGGTTACTGATAAATCTCTAATGTCTTTAATAAAACAGAAATGTGACCTGGCTTTACCTCAAGTTATGCTGGGGCTTTCCTTAAAAAGAATAACAAATACTTTATATTATAATACATACATTAGCAATCTATCCATCACTTTTAATATCTTTTCATTTTATCTTATAATCTGATTTCATTTTATTCCTATTAATTAGTGAATTATTATTATTAATGGTATAGCTGGTCACACCCATATTAATTAATAGCTTTTTTAAATTTTTAAAGATCAAAGAAGCCATGCAGTGTCTAATGGCATCTATTTCTCTCTCCTCCTCTTCTTTGGGTCGAGGCTAAAGTCAAGTTGCAGCTGGGAATGACATTATACCATCACACGAATAACCTCCTGGAGGCCAGAGAACTATCAGAACAAGCTGTGAGTTTATGGTATACACATTACCATTTGGGAATGAATTAGTGAATTTGATAAACTTATCACAAAAAGTCATAATTCAAAAATTTATAGTCGGAATTGGCTGAAACTTTCTACACAGCATAAGGACACCAATATGTATCAGAAAATGTAATAAAAATTTGGGATGATTTAGGAGCAATTTTTTGGAAAAACCATAGGCTATATATAGTACAGGGAAATTTTCAGAAATTTGCTCATTTTAAAAACAGCCATAACTCAAAAATTTACAGTCGGAATCAGCTGAAACTTTATACATAGCATAAGGAGATCAATATTGATGTATCAGAAAATGTAATAAAAATTTGGGACAATTTCGGATTATTCTAAAGTTGCTTTAAAATGTAGTAGATACAATGGCCGAATTTCACTTAAAATGAAAAGTAGAGAATTCTCCATTTTTATAATATACTTCCTGTTCTTATGTTGTGTAGAAAGTTTGAGTTGAATCAAAATTGGATTTTTTATGAATTTTTAAAGTTCGTCAAAATTAGGCTGAAAGCCATGTACTTCAAAATCTGGCCAAAGACCATGGGCGATATGGTACAGGGTATTTTGTCAAAAATTGGGAGGAGAAAATATTTCATTTTTATTACATGACCATTCTTATTTCTCTCTCTCTCTCTCTCTCTTGTCCCACAGAGAGTCATTGGCTCAGATCATTGAGGCTGGTAAAAGAGTTATAAATGATCCTACACATCTTGCTGATTTTGGAGCTGCACTGACCAGTGGAGAATCACATCAAATTCAAGCAGTTCTTGAATGTCCAGACGTAATCACTTCAAGTCCACTCTGGCAGGAGAACTGGAATAAAATTGTTGACTTATTTAATTTTGATTTTATAAAATATATTAAAAATTTATTAAAACGTCAAATAGAAAACTCAATGCTATTGTTTCATAATAAAAGTACATCAAAATACAATAACAACAACAACAACAATAATAACAACGACAATAATAATAATAAAAAATTAAGTGTAAGTACAAAATAAAGATATATGTGTACATGCTATAATAAAACAATTTATTAATTAAGGAAGAAAGGGAAGACTAACAAAAGAAAGCAAAGAGTAGCTCCAGTG
This sequence comes from Amphimedon queenslandica, assembly GCF_000090795.2. Lineage (NCBI taxonomy): Eukaryota > Metazoa > Porifera > Demospongiae > Haplosclerida > Niphatidae > Amphimedon > Amphimedon queenslandica. The sequence continues at coordinate 23,673 of NW_003546917.1, forward strand.
ATACATGTTAATGGAGAATATATTAAAGAAGAAGGATTGGTGATATTGGTAACCATTGGGGTGTACCTGTGGGTATATGGTGTAATGGTGATAAATGGCAAGGTGGTTACGGTTACGATGGTAATATGGTGGTACAATGGTAATGGATATATTGCATGTCTTTGGTGTACATGGTAATGATAAGATGACAATGGTGGTTAAATGTCAAACTTAGTATAAAGGTGTTAAGATTAATGGTGATACAAGTTTAGATATTGCACAAGTATTGTATAGGTGATA
>NW_003546917.1:24529-34078 GCF_000090795.2 Amphimedon queenslandica
TCCATATCTCCTCCCTCACATGCTGCATGAAGTAAACCACGTCCTTTATTATCCATTACATTAACACCTTGAGGATAAATACTGGATAAATAACGAAACACATCAGTATGGCCATTACTGCAAGCTGTATGTAATACAGTGGATCCTTCATTATCAGTAGCTGTAAGGAGATCATGATGAGTAGAACTACCAGTGACTGAGAACAGTAAAGCTTCAGCGGTATCCTTATGACCAGAGGCAGCTGCTAAGTGTAATGGTGTCTGTCCTTTTTTGTTAGTAATTAATAGATTAATATTAGTAGAGCGGATTAGAAGTGATGCCATCTTCTGTTGTCTTCTCCTACAAGCAAAGTGTAATGGTGTGTTACCATCTTTATCTTGGACATTAAAAAGTAAGCTTAGTTTCATTTCTAATAAATATTCCAATATTTCAAACTGTTCAGCTGCTACAGCAACATGTAGTGGTGTACGGTCTTGATGATTGGTTGCATTAGGATTACAATAATTATTATCAATGAGATACTTCAATACATTCAAGTGACCCCTTGCTACTGATATGTGAACTGCTCCAGACCCTTCATCATCAGTAGCTGATAGATTACACTTCTTACTAATAAGATATTTAATAACTTCTAACTGATTGAAGTACACTGCAATAAGGAGTGGAGTACGACTGTCTTTACTGTGAGGTAGTTCAAGTGATGATGGTATGTGTTCTATAATGTACTGGATCAAGTTCAATCTTCCATTACTACATGCTAAGTGAATAGGAGCCATTCCCTCATCATTCACAGCACACAGATCTAACTCATGATTCTCTACCAGATGTTTAAGTATAGGAAGAGAGTCACTGTACTCACAGGTAATGTGAAGAACTGTTGATCCATTAGAAGTCTTAGCTGCTACATTACACTGAGGAAGACTAGTGAGATAAAGTACAACAGGAACATGACCTCCTTCACATGCTTCATGAAGAACTGTACTACAAGTATCAGTAGTAGTGGCATTAAAATCACACTGATACTTGTTGATCAGTTCCTGTAGACAATGTAGCTTACCTCCGAAAGCAGCTGAATGAGCTAGTGTGTACTTGTTATTGCTAGTGTGATTAGTAATATCCACACTATACTCCAGACTGTACCACTCCAGTATATAAGTATGACCTCTTTCTGCTGCTGCATGTAATGCTGTGAAACCATATTTATCATGATTAAATGGCTCAAGCTTATACTGTTGTATTAGTAATTGTACTAGATCAAGATTACCTGAGAAACAGGCAAATGTGACACATGTTTCATAACGTGTATCCTTAGCATTGACATCACATTTCATATCATTTATTAGAAATGTGGTCAATTGAATATTACCACTCACACAGGCACAAAGCAATGGTATCCTACCCTCATTGTCAGTAGAGTGTAGTAAACTAATGTATTGAGGATACTGACTGGTCATATGCTTGATAAAGTGAGTGTGACCTTCTAATGATGAAAAATGAATAACATTCCAACCTTTGTTATCTGTTAGGCTCAGACTACACTTGTAATCCTTCACGTATAATTCCAGTAGTAAAATATCCCCAGATTCAGCAGCATAATGAATTGGTAGCTTACCATTACTGTCAGCTTGATGAGGATCTAACTGATAGGTAGTTATTAATTCTTTAACAAGAGATAAGTTAAGAGACAGTGAGGCATAATGTAAAGCAGTGAGGCCATTCTTAGTAACTGCAGTAGGAGACAAACCATGTTCAGTTATAAGATACTGAACTAAATCAAAGTTACCACTCCATGCAGCATGATGTACTAACGTGCGTCCTTCATTATCTGTTTTATTAATATCACAATGCTCTACCTCAATGAGATATTGAGTGATATCAATATGACCATGACAACAAGATTGATGAAGACATGTGATACCATCATTATCAGTGATATTAGGATCACTGTTATGATTATTAATAAGATATTTAACAGAATTAATACTACCTGACCAGCAGGAGTAGACTAATGGTGTACGACCATAAGTATCAGTATCATTAGCATTGAGATTATACTGAGATATGATATAACTTAATACACTAGTAGAACCTGACCAGGCAGCATATTGTATTGGAGACCTACCATTATTAGTTAATGTACAATTGATATTATATTCTTCTAATACTTTCACTAGTAATGTACTGCCACTCCACGATGCCCGATGAAGTAATGACCAACCATCATTCGTAGTGGCATTGATATCAAAGTTAGGGCAAGTGCTAGCTTTCTTGAAAAGTGAAGAAAACATTTTAACTCTTTCATTTCGCTTGATAAAATCAATATTTTGTTTTATTCTAGTATTATTAATAATTTGAATATCTGATGCATCACTTTTTGCCATAAGTTTACTATACACAATACCAACTGAAATTTGTATGCCTGCATAACATGCATAATGTAAACATGACCAACAATCATTATCATTAACTAATAATGCTTCGTTACCTTGAATACTAACAATATACTCAACAACTGATGATGAAGCAAACCATGAAGCATAATGAAGTGGAGTCCTACCATATTGATCCTTTACTTCAATGGATAAATGATATCGTTTTAAAAGATACTTAAAAAGCTCAATACTTTTATTATTCATAGAGCAACAAGTATAATGTAGTATACCAGCCCCTGACTTTGTTGTGTCATCTGGTGAGAAGAGGTTTAATGATTCAAGCTTGTGGACTAATGCTAACTCTCCCCTTTTACAAGCTAACAATGATAAAGAGGCACTAATACAATTAATCTGAGAAGTATTACAATTTCTCTCAATAAAAAATTCCACTAGGTCACAATGGCCCCCCATTGCTGAGTACAGTAATGCAGTGTTATTGCTATTGTCTGGTTGATCAGGAGGAACGTCACATGTGTCTACTAGATATTGTACTATAGATAAGTGGCCTTTATAAGATGCCATATGTATACTAGATACACTATTATCATCACCTTCATTAGGATCAATACCATATTGATCGATGAGTAGTTGAAGGATCTCAATGTGTCCACCATATGATGCAGAGTGTAATGGAGTCCAACCATGAAGACCACGATGATATGTGCTGTAATCAAACTTGTTAAGAAGCCATTGTACTTCATCCTTTAATCCTCTCCAAGCTGCTTCATGTAATGGTGTACTGGTATTCTCATACCATAATGGATCACATATATCTATAAATGAAGAATATTATTAGTAATACAAGTTATGTATGGAGGGATTGACTAAAGGTCAGTTCATGTACTTACCAATATCAGTGGATGAGTGCTTAACCTCTTCTATTGAGAACTGTAAAATTAAGAATAATATTAAAATTTTTTATAAATTATAATCACAAACCTCTCTTAGATCATATTTATCTTCACCACATGTTAGCTCAGTGATACCAATACTAGCTAACTGTTGCTGTAGCTTTGTAGTTAGAGGAAATAATAAAGAATAAAGATACTCAGGAATGAGGTAACCCAAACAGAGAGAGCCATCATAGACGAAACTGAAGTAAAGGTCATATTCAGGAATATCCAAACCTTTTGGTATTGCTCTACGAAAGAAGAATATGTCGTCCAGTGTGTAGTCATCTCTGTCAACTTTAGCAATCATTACTCGTGTACCAGGAGGAACACCTTTTACACCAAACTGTACAGCATCAGCATCTTTCAATAGTCCACCACTGTTTATAAAATAATCCTTTAACTTCTCTTCATATGATGACCAAGTTCTCTTTAATGAACGATTTTTTGGTAGAAATACTCCAACAAGTTTTATTATTAGTTTATAGTTGAACCATGATATGTATTTACTTTGTAGTACAGTGAACAGTTTTGGTATTGTTTCTATGCGTTCAAACTCTTCTGAAACTGCTTGGGTAATTTTTTCAGCAGTTGTTTGTTGTTTTTTGTTAGGACCAAGTAATGACATTGTGTGTGTAATGAGGTAGTCAACGATTTTAGGTACATCACTTGATTTGAAGGAATTCTTTGTTATTCTGATTGCTTCGTCAAATTCATCTTGTAGATCATATAACTTGCTAGTTAATTCAAAGCTCTTTTCAGAATAACCATATTTGGACGTACCTAAATTGATGAATAGTTAGCATTAATAGAGGCAATATCATTACCTGTTGCTCTGTCAGTGCTTCCTGGTGACATAGCTACCTCATCTGTTTCTGGAGTGGCACTTTTTTCTAAGAAAAAATTAAAATAGCAAAATACTGACTGTGAGTTGATATCAAATAACCAAATTATGTGACCAAATGATGTAATTTAGCAATTTTCATGATCAAATTTTTTTATGCTATGCAAGCAGCTAAAAGAAAAAGCACACTGACTGAGGGAAAATGGCAAATAACATTCACTACTGAGACTGGAATTTGTACGTAATGATATTCATTGCTCAATAATGATATTCATGTACTATATCAGTAGTGTGACTTCTACTATGCAAGCAATTGGCTCAATACCAAAAAAGGAGATAATTAGGCTACCCAACCCAACCTACACTAACACATAATGTACCATATAGCAGGGGCGTATCTAGGAATATAGAAAGGGAGGTGCTGGGGGCACGTGAAGCGTGCCAATATTTTGACCACACCCATTTTTACAGCAGTAAAACGGCCTTTTCCTGCATTTTCATCAATTACGGGTGGGGCCAAGATCATTTCAAGCACACTGCTATGTTACTGGTACTTCTGATTGCTCCTTAAAGCACTGGAAACTGCTGAAATCATGATCAGGGGGCTAGATAACTTTGTTATCTAGTTAGTCCAGTTAGTTAGTTAGTCTAGTTTGTTAGTCCAGGACTTCAGTAATTTTTTCTGAGCCCAGCCATGAGGGGGGTGCTCAAGTACGTCTCTGGTATAGTGCAAAATTTTGAAGGCTGTAAATTTTGCGAATTTGCCTAAAAATCTATTTTGTGGATTTTATTTTTGCAAATTTATACTGTCTGCTATCTTGCGCCCTAATGATTTTATTTTCGAGGAAGTAATTTTTGCGATTCTTCAAAAAAGTCGCAAAATTTACAGCCCTCAAAAATTTTGCCCTATATGGTATTATCATAAATACTGTGACACTGACAGTGCGATGACAACACTCAACTAATATATGTACCTTTTGAACTAGTTGATCCTGCAGGTGGCATAGCTGGTAGAGGATGTTCACGAGCTATTTCATCAGCTAATGCTGGATCACCTCCTCCTTCTTTAACAGCTACACACACCATTCTCCAGCAGGGCCAACCATAATGCTTGTGATCGCAATCTTTCTTTAACCAATACTCTAGAGCTTTCTGCAGACACGTCTCAGTATCTCCACGATGATCTGCTTCTATCTTGTTGATTGTATCAATCCTGATGCGCCACGAAAAAGCAATCTGCTTCCAGCGAGGCGAAAGTGGTTTGATTTTATCATAAACATCGTAGTAGTGTTCATTGATGTCTGCAAAATATCATTAAATGTTATATATACACACAAACTCACTTAGTTCTTTATTGCAAACGTTTATAAAAGGAGCAGAGGAAGAACTAGGGCTTCTACTTGTAGCCATTGTTTGTGGAATGTATACACCCACGCAAAAGGTGGTTTCTAGGCGTGGCTCACGGGCTCAGTAGAACTCCGTAGTCTCCACATTTTTTGAATAGTATACGGAGTAGACACGTGGTTTGTAATGGCGTTCCTTGTCCAGTGTACTTGCAGAAAGCTTCTCTCCCTCTCTTCATCTCTTAGTAGAACACCATCAAAGAATCAGCTCTTGACTTCCAGACTATCTCATTTATTAAATAAAGGAGTGAGGACCCTACACACTGGAGTAAGGACATAATGTAATGTGTCTAATGTAGCACTCCTCAGTGTAATCTGGTAATAAATTGGATTAAAATTAGATTAAAAATTTAATAAATTATCTACTGTATGTGTCAAAAATTTTTGGGGGATTAAATGATATTTTATTGAATTAGACGTAAGGTGGGAATCATAATTATGTGAATTTTTATTTTGTTAATGAAATTTAAACCAAATTAAAAGCCTTGGAAATTTTTACAATTAATTAGAAAATTTATTTATAAACCTCAATGAGCCATGCACATATTCATATTATTAATAATGTCTCCTCTCCCTCTATCATCTCTCATTAGTATATATACTCCAGTAGTTCTGAATCAAGTGATGGATCAGATGATCCTAAGACTAATGATGATGAAGGGTCTCTGGATGAGGTTGATTTGGGTTCCCTCTCTCGTGCTATTGCCACCATATCAATACCTGATACTCTACCTGAGGTACCTCTCCTGGTACTCAATAGGAACCCAATGTTCCCACGGTTTGTCAAAATGGTGGAGGTAAGTTTAAATGATTTGATATTGTTAGTTATACTGCACCATATACTGGGTACTTTCTCTTTCCTTCTCTTTCAGGTTACTGATAAATCTCTAATGTCTTTAATAAAACAGAAATGTGACCTGGCTTTACCTTATGCTGGGGCTTTCCTTAAAAAGAATGACAAGTACATTATATTATAATACATTCATTAGCAACCTATCCATCACTGTTAATATTTCATTCTGATTTCATCTTATTTCTATTAATTATTAGTGAATTATTATTATTAATGGTATAGCTGGTTACACCCATATTAATTAATAGCTTTTTATTTATTTATTATTTTTTTAAAAGATTGAAGAAGCTGTGCAGTGTCTAATGGCATCTATTTCTCTCTCCTCCTCCTCTTTGGGTTGAGGCTATAGTCAAGTTACAGCTGGGAATGACGTTATACCATCACACGAATAACCTCCTGGAGGCCAGAGAACTATCAGAACAAGCTGTGAGTTTATGGTATACACATTACCATTTGGGAATGAATTAATGAATTTGATAAACTTATCACAAAAAGTCATAATTCAAAAATTTATAGTCGGAATTGGCTGAAACTTTCTACATAGCATAAGGACATCAATATGTATCAAAAAATGTAACAAAAATTTGGGGTGATTTTGGAGCCATTTTTTGGAAAAACCATGGGCTATAGTACGGGGAAATTTTCTCATTTTAAAAAATAGCCGTAACTCAAAAATTTGATCTCGGAATTGGCTGGAACTTTCTACGTAGCATGAGGACATCAATATGTATCATAAATTGTAATAAAAATTTTGGGTGATTTCGGAGCCATTTTTTGGAAAAACCATGGGCTATAGTACAGGGAAATTTTTCAAAATTAGCTCATTTTAAAAAATAGCCGTAACTCAAAAATTTGAGCTCGGAATTGGCTTGAACTTTCTACACAGCATAAGGACATCAATATGTATCAGAAAATGTAATAAAAATTTTGGGTGATTTCGGAGCCATTTTTTGGAAAAACCATGGGCTATAGTACAGGGAAATTTTTCAAAATTAGCTCATTTTAAAAAATAGCCGTAACTCAAAAATTTGAGCTCGGAATTGGCTTGAACTTTCTACACAGCATAAGGACATCAATATGTATCAGAAAATGTAATATAATTTTGGGGTGATTTCGGAGCCATTTTTTGGAAAAACCATGGGCTATAGTACAGGGAAATTTTCCAAAATTCGCTCATTTTTAAAGCTAGCCATAACTCAAAAATTTGAGCTTGGAATCGGCTGAAACTTTCTAGTTTCTACACAGCATAAGGACATCAATATGTATCAGAAAATGTAATATAAATTTTGGGCCATTTCAAATGATTCTAAAGTTGCTTTAAAATGTAGTAGAGACAATGGCCAAATTTCACTAAAAATGAAAAGTAGAAAATTCTCCATTTTTATAATATTTCCTGGTACATATACATGTTCTTATGTTGTGTAGAAAGTTTGAGTTGAATCAAAGTTGGATTTTTAATGAATTTTTAAAGTTTGTCAAAATTCGGCTGAAAGCCATTGTACTTCAAAATCTGGCCAAAGACCATGGACCATACTATGGTACAGGGTATTTTGTCAAAAATTGGGAGGAGAAAATATTTCATTTTTATTACATGACCATTCTTATTTCTCTCTCTCTCTCTCTCTTGTCCCCCAGAGAGTCATTGGCTCAGATCATTGAGGCTGGTAAAAGAGTTATAGATGATCCTACACATCTTGCTGATTTTGGAGCTGCACTGACCAGTGGAGAATCACATCAAATTCAAGCAGTTCTTGAATGTCCAGACGTAATCACTTCAAGTCCACTGTGGCAGGAGAACTGGAATAAAACTTTTGACTTATTTAATTTTGATTTTATAAAATATATTAAAAATTATTAAAACATCAAATAGAAAACTCAATGCTATTGTTTCATAATAAAAGTAAATCAAAATACAATAACAACAACAACAACAACAACAACAACAACAATAATAATAATAATAATAATAAATTAAGTGTAAGTACAAAATAAAGGTACATGTGTACATGCTATAATAAAACAATTTATTAATTAAGGAAGAAAGGGAAGACTAACAAAAGAAAGCAAAGAGTAGCTCCAGTGATACATGTTAATGGAGAATATATTAAAGAAGAAGAATTGGTGATATTGGTAACCATTGTGGGTATATGGTGTAATGGTGATAACTGGTAAGGTGGTTACAGTTACGATGGTAATATGGTGGTACAATGGTAATAGATATATTGCATGTCTTTGGTGTACTTGGTAATGATAAGATGACAATGGTGGTTAAATGTCAAACTTAGTACAAAGGTGATAAGATTAATGGTGATACAAGTTAAGATATTACACAAGTATTGTATAGGTGATATTGGTAGCCATTGGTGTATGGTGTAATAGTACAATGGTGATACAATGGTATGTAAGGTGGTGGGATGATGATAAGGTGGTGATAGGTGTAATGGTAAGATGGTGTTTAAGATACAATATCGTATAGGATTGGTGATATTGGTAACCATTGTGGGTATATGGTGTAATGGTACTGATGATACTAAAGTGGTGTAAGGTAGTTAGATGGTGGTAAGGTGGTAGGATAGGTATGATGGTGTAATGGTGATAGGTTACATATGGTGCTGTAGTAAGATGGTGTATTGGTAATATGGTGATAGGTTACATACAATGGACTGATAAGGTGGTAATATGGTGATAAGGTTGTGTTTAAGATACAATATCTTGTCCTGATGGGTCAACCTGTTGTCCTTCAAGTTTCTCATGATATCCACTCACTTTCCTTTGTTCTAAAAGAAATAAATCATAATGTATCTCTTGAAGATATTTAACTACTGATGAATCAGGATTAACTGATTCAGCTATTTCAATATCGTGTGGACGAGTTTTTAAACTGAATACATTAACTAAAAACCGAACAAGCTCTAAATTAGAACTCTTACTAGCAAAATAAAGTAGAGATTTACAATCATCAGTTTCAGCTAGTGCATTACATTTGAGATCAGTTAGAAAGTATTGTACTAACTCCATACTACCAGCTTCACATGCTCCATGAACTGAAGTGTATCCATTATTATCAGGATCATCAGGAGTACAGGGGAAGGTCTCTATGAGATAACGTACCATACGAATATTATCA
>NW_003546917.1:34109-41751 GCF_000090795.2 Amphimedon queenslandica
TTGATAGTAAGTGTAAGCAGGTGATTCCATCTACGTCTTCTGCTAAAGCATCCAGTCCATACATCTCAATTAATGTTTTTACTGTTCTAAAATGTCCACCTTTACATGCTGTATGAAGTAAACCACGTCCTCTATTATCCATTACAAAAACACCTTGAGGATAAATACTGGATAAATAACGAAACACATCAATAGGATAAGTGTTACAAGCTGGGTAAAATACAGTGCGCCCTTTATTATCAGTAGCTGTAAGGAGATTAAGAAGAGTAGAACTACCAGTGACTGAAGACAGTAAAGCTTCAGCAGTATCCTCATAATAAGAGGCAGCTGCTAAGTGTAATGGTGTCTGTCCTTTCTTGTTAGTAATTAACAAGTCATTGTTAGATAGACTGGCTTTTAGTAATAGTGATACTATATTTTGTTGTTCGTGAAGGCAGGCTAAATGTAATGGTGTATTACCATCTTTATCTTGTACATTAATAAGTACAGCATTATGTGGATTATTGTCAGGACCATCTAATAAACATTTTATGTTACGTAACCAGACAGCACTTATTGATGGTATTATACTCTTACTCAGTAAATATTCTAATATTTCATATTCATTAGCTGATACAGCAACATGTAGTGGTGTACAGCCTTGATAATCAGTTACATTAGGATTACAATAATTATTATCAATGAGATACTTTAATACATTCAAGTGACCCCTCATTACTGATATGTGAACTGCTCCAAACCCTACATCATCAGTAGCTGATAGATTACACTTCTTACTAATAAGATATTTAATAACTTTTAACTGATTGAAGTACACTGCAGTAAGGAATGGAGTGCGACCATTTCCTCTCAATCCTTGAAAAGGTAGTTCAAGTGATGATGGTAAGTGTTCTATAATGTACTGGGCCAAATTTAATCTTCCTTCGCTACATGCTAAGTGAATAGAAGCCATTCCCTCATCATTCACAGCATAGAGATCTAATTCATGATTTTCTACTAGATTTAGATTACCACCATAAGAATCTGAATGAGCTAGTGTGTACTTGTTATTGTTAGTGTGATTAGTAATATCCACACTATACTCTTGACTGTACCATTCCAGTATATGAGTATGACCATAGCCTGCTGCTCCATGTAATGCTGTTATACCATATTTATCAGTAGCTAAAGGATCAAGCTTATACTGTTGTATTAGCAATTGTACTAGATCAAGATTACCTGATAAACAGGCAAATGTGACACATGTCTGATCAAGTTTATCTTTAGAATTTACATCGCATTTCATATCATTTATTAGGAATAAGACCAACTGAATATTACCACTCTCACAGGCGTAATGCAAAACTGTTTTACCTTCATTATTTCTTTGCTTAAGAATATTGTCACTTTTGTTCTGTGACGTTAAATGTTCAATAATGTACAGTACCAATCCCTGCCTTCCTTTTAAACATGCTAAGTGAATAGGAGCCATTCCCTCATCATTCACAGCACACAGATCTAACTCATGATTCTCTACCAGATGTTTGAGTATAGGAAGAGAGTCACTGTACTCACAGGTAATGTGAAGAACTGTTGATCCATTAGAAGTCTTAGCTGCTACATTACATTGAGGAAGACTAGTGAGATAAAGTACAACAGGAACATGGCCTCCTTCACATGCTTTATGAAGAACTGTACTACCAGTATTAGTAGTAGTGGCATTAACATCACACTGATACTTGTTGATTAGTTCCTGTAGACAATGTAGCTTGCCTCCATAAGCAGCTAAATGAGATAGTGTGTACTTGTTATGGCTAGTGTGATTAGTAATATCCACACTATACTCCTGACTGTACCATTCCAGTATATGAGTATGACCAGCTTCTGCTGCTCCATGTAATGCTGTTAAACCATACTTATCAGGATTAAATGGCTCAAGCTTATACTGTTGTATTAGTAATTGTACTAGATCAAGATTACCTGATAAACAGGCAAAAGTGATACATGTACTGTCACGTGTATTCTTAGCATTGACATCACACTTCATATCATTTATTAGAAATGTGACCAATTGAATATTACCACTTTCACAGGCTAAATGCAATGGTACTTGACCCTCATTGTCAGTAGAGTGTAGTAAACTAATGTATTGAGGATACTGACTGGTGATATGCTTAATAAAGTGAGTGTGACCTTCAATGATGAAAAATGAATAACATTCCTACCTTTGTTATCTGTTAGGCTCAGACTACACTTGTGATCCTTCACATATAATTCCAGTAGTAAAATATCCCCAGATTCAGCAGCATAATGAATTGGTAGCTTACCATTACTGTCAGCTTGATGAGGATCTAACTGATAGGTAGTTATTAATTCTTTAACAAGAGATAAGTTAAGAGACAGTGAGGCATAATGTAAAGCAGTGAGGCCATTCTTAGTGACTGCAGTAGGAGACAAACTTTGTTCAGTAATAAGATTCTGAACTAAATCAAAGTTACTACTCAGTGCAGCATGATGTACTAACGTGCGTCCTTCATTATCTGTTTTATTAATATCACAATGCGGTACCTCAATGAGATATTGAGTGATATCAATATGACCATTACGACAAGAATGATGAAGACATGTCATACCATACTTATCAGTGATATTAGGATCGCTGTTATGATTATTAATAAGATATTTAACAGAATTAATACTACCTGACAAACAGGAGTAGACTAATGGTGTATGACCATAAGTATCAGTATCATTAGCATTGAGATTATACTGAGATATGATATAACTTAATACACTAGTAGAACCTGACCGGGCAGCATAATGTACTGGAGACCTACCATCATTAGTTAATGTACAATTGATATTATATTCTTCTAATGCTTTCACTAGTAATGTACTGCCACTCCATGATGCCCAATGAAGTAATGACCGACCATCATTTGTAGTGGCATTGATGTCAAAGTTAGGGCAAGTGCTAGCTTTCTTGAGAAGTGAAGAAAACATTTTAACTCTTTCATTTCGTTTGATAAAATCAATATTTGTTTTTATTCCAGTATTATTAATAATATCAATAACTGATGCATCACTTTGTGCCATAAGCTTACTATACACAATACCAACTGGAATATGTATAGCTACATAACATGCCCAATGTAAACATGACTTACCAGTATTATCATTAACTAATAATGCTTCATTACCTTGAATACTAACAATATACTCAACAACTGATGATGAAGCATACAATGAAGCAATATGAAGTGGAGTCCTACCATATCGATCCTTTACATCAATTGATAATTGATATTGATTTAAAAAATACTTAAAAAGCTCGACACTTCTATTATTAATAGAACGACAAGTATAATGTAGTATGCCTCGTCCTAAATTATTAACTGAATCTGGTGAGAAGAGGTTTAATGATTCAAGCTTGTGGACTAATGCTAACTCTCCACTTTTACAAGCTAACAATGATAAAGAGGCACTGATACAATTAATCTGAGAAGTATTACAATTTCTCTCAATAAAGAATTCCACTAGGTCACAATGGCCCCCCATTGCTGAGTACAGTAATGCAGTGTTATTGCTATTGTCTGGTTGATCAGGAGGAACGTCACACGTGTCTACTAGATATTGTACTATAGATAAGTGGCCTTTATAAGATGCCATATGTATACTAGATACACTATTATCATCACCTTCATTAGGATCAATACCATATTGATCGATGAGTATTTGAAGGATCTCAATGTGTCCACCATATGATGCAGAGTGTAATGGAGTCCAACCATGAAGACCACGATGATTTGTGCTGTAACCAAACTTGTCAAGAAGCCATTGTACTTCATCTTTTAATCCTCTCCAAGCTGCTTCATGTAATGGTGTACTGGTATTCTCATACCATAATGGATCACATATATCTATAAATGAAGAATATTATTAGTAATACAAGTTATGTATGGAGGGATTGACTAAAGGTCAGTTCATGTACTTACCAATATCAGTGGATGAGTGCTTAACCTCTTCTATTGAGAACTGTAAAATTAAGAATAATATTAAAATTTTTTATAAATTATAATCACAAACCTCTCTTAGATCATATTTATCTTCACCACATGTTAGCTCAGTGATACCAATACTAGCTAACTGTTGCTGTAGCTTTGTAGTTAGAGGAAATAATAAAGAATAAAGATACTCAGGAATGAGGTAACCCAAACAGAGAGAGCCATCATAGACGAAACTGAAGTAAAGGTCATATTCAGGAATATCCAAACCTTTTGGTATTGCTCTACGAAAGAAGAATATGTCGTCCAGTGTGTAGTCATCTCTGTCAACTTTAGCAATCATTACTCGTGTACCAGGAGGAACACCTTTTACACCAAACTGTACAGCATCAGCATCTTTCAATAGTCCACCACTGTTTATAAAATAATCCTTTAACTTCTCTTCATATGATGACCAAGTTCTTTTTAATGAACGATTTTTTGGTAGAAATACTCCCACAAGTTTTATCATTAGTTTATAGTTGAACCATGATATGTATTTGTCTTGTAGTACGGTGAATAATTCTGATAATTTTTGGATATTTTTAAACTCTTCTCTAACTGCTTCAGCAGTTGTTTGCTGTTTTTTGTTAGGACCAAGTAGTGACATTGTGTGTGTAATGAGGTAGTCAATGATTTCAGGTAGATCACTTGATTTGAATGACTTTTTTGTTATTCGAATGGCCTCATCAAATTCATCTTGTAGATCATATAACTTGCTAGTTAATTCAAAGCTCTTTTCAGAAGAACCATATTTGGAGGTACCTAAATTGATGAATAGTTAGCATTAATAGTTGTATTAAAAGGAGGCAATATTATTACCTGTTGCTCTGTCAGTGCTTGCTGGTGACATAGCTACATCATTCATTACAGGAGTGATACTTCTTTCTGAAAAAATTAAAATAGTTAAAAATAAAATAACAAAAAATACAAAAACAAATTATGTGCTGATTATGTGGGACGACATTCTAGGAAATTTATTGTGAGAAATCTCATATTGCATTTTCTTAATCAAATTTTTATGCAGCTAAAAAAGTAAATGAGTGAAGATATTCATTACTGGAATTTGTACATAATGATATTCATTGCTTGATAATGATACTCATGTACTATATCAGTAGTGTGGCTTTTACTATGCAAGCAGTTGGCTTAATACCAAAAAAGGAGACAATTTATTTTGGCTACACAACCATTTGATTGGGTCATTTGGGTGGTCATTTGGATTAAAGTCATTTGGGCGGACAGCAGGGAAGGGTACATTGTATAAAGTAGTTTTGTTCTGACAGCACCCATGTCACGTGGATAGTGATGTCATGAAGATGTCACATTTAAAAGACTGTGCCCAACACACATGTTTCTATGAAAGGGACGAAAGAAAGTATTGGAACATTAGATTACTTTGCTATACTTACACACCCAAAAGATCAGCTAGAAAGCAGTAAATTCTATGTGTTAGAGTGCAACAACAATGTAAGTCCTGATGCAGATATAATATGCTAATCTATGAGTTCCAAAGGTCAACATACAGTCAATGTATTACAAATTTGTCATTATCATTCTGTTTTATATATTTTGTTATATTCAAAATGTTTTATTAATAATTATACATTACAATAAGTAGAAAAAGAAAGTGAAAAGGTGCAATTCAATGACAAAAATACTATTTATATGAAACAATAATAAAATAAAACCAAAATTCTTGTTTTATGGCATCCAGACCAACTTTGTTGCATATCACCTAGATGCATTTCCCTAATATACTTCTTCACGATCAAAGAGACGCTTGGTACTATCATTCTATACCTTGTTTTTCAGCTCAAAACTTGCCATTTTGATAATCATTCAATGCAACTTGTGGTCACGTGTCAAGGATAACCGAATCTGATTGGCTACGTACAATTCTGGATGTAGGATAAGACATCTTAGGCCATTGTACCAGACCCTTCCCTACTGTCCATCCCAATGACTGTAGGCTAGGGAATGGTCTGGCTAGCGAGATTAGCTACCCAACCCAACCTACACTAACACATAATGTATTATCATAGATACTGTGACACTGACAGTGATACTATTCATGACAAAACTCAACTAATATATGTACCTTTTGAACTAGTTGATCCTGCAGGTCGCATAGCTGGTAGAGGATGTTCACGAGCTATTTCATCAGCTAATGCTGGATCACCTCCTCCTTCTCTAACAGCTACACACACTCTCCTCCAACAAGGAATACCATTAGTCTGGTAGTCATCATAATCTTTCTTTAACCAATGCTCTAGTACTTTCTGCAGGGACGAGATAGTGTTTCCATAAGAACTAGCTTCTATGGCGTTGATAGTGTCTATTCTTAAACGAAAAGAAATGGCTATAGATTTCCAATGAGCTGAGAGTAGCCTGACTTTATCATAAACAGGATAGAAATCTTTGATACCTATCATTAAAGCAAAAAAACTCCTCTTAGAAATCAAAATTTTTTTTGAAAATTTCATGTAAACTTCATTAATGTCAAATATACCCACAAACTCACTTAGTTCTTTATTGCAAACATTTATAAAAGGAGCAGAGGAAGAACTAGGGCTTCTACTTGTAGCCATTGTTTGTGGAATGTATACTCCCACGCAAAAGTTGGTTAACTAGGCGTGGCTCACAAGCTCAGTAAAACTCCGTAGTCTCTAGATCAATGAATAGTATACGGAGTAGACACGTGGTTTGTAATGGCGTTCCTTGTCCAGTGTACTTGCAGAAAGCTTCTCTCCCTCTCTTCATCTCTTAGTAGAACACCATCAAAGAATCAGCTCTTGACTTCCAGACTATCTCATTTATTAAATAAAGGAGTGAGGACCCTACACACTGGAGTAAGGACATAATGTAATGTGTCTAATGTACCACTCCTCAGTGTAATCCGGTAATTAATTGGGTTAAAATTTGATTTAAAATTTAATCAACTGTCTACTGTATATGCCAAAAATTTTTAGGGAATTAAAATATAATTTAGCAAATTAGACATAAGGTGGGAATTAAAAATTAAGTGAATTTTTATGTATAATTGTTTTTGATTATGAATATTAAATTAAAGGCAGTGGCTATTTTTACGGGCCCGTAATCCGACCGTGGGTGGCTATTTTTACGGCAGGATGATTTATCTATGGATTTACTCATTTTAAAACCTGGGAAACACTCTAAAATAAAAAAAACTAAACCCTAAACCAACCTTGGGGACTCCTAACATACCAGGGGGCTCATGAAATGACTGGGGACGCTCTAAAAAAAACCGCCACCCTAACCCCTAAACCCTAAAAACAATAGCTAAGTAGGGGACTCCTAACATAACTAGGGCTCCTAACATAATTAGGGAACATAGCGAAGTAGAAAGATAAAAAAAATCAATTTGTGTAAAGTCAAAGCTGAATTCGAACCAGTGCCCGTCCGTATCCAACCCAGCGCCTTCCCCACTGTGCCACCACGATCCTGCTGCCTTATTGATGCTGATTGTCATCTTTATACGTCACTTCATTTCTATATTCCCTGCCGTAAAAATAGCTGTATACAATGAGATTACGGGACCGTAAAAATAGCCACTACGTAAATTAAATGGAGACTAGAATTTTTTACAATTATTGGAA
>NW_003546917.1:45136-46788 GCF_000090795.2 Amphimedon queenslandica
ATCACGTGTTCTGTTCATTTGTACAGCCAATACAACTGACACTATACCAGGACCACTCATTGACAGAATGGAAATAATACAAGTAAAGGAACTACTCATACATTAATATATTGTGTAGCAAGTTTGAGTTGATTCCAATCAAGATTGAATTTTTTACAAATTTTTAAAGTTGCTCAAAAATTGGACAAAACTCCCTGTACTGTAGTACAGGGATTTTGGCCAAATTTCGTCAAAAATGAAAAGTTGAGAATTCTCCATTTTAATTACATTTCCTGATACATATACATGTACTTATGTTGTGTAGAAAGTTTGAACTGATTCCGATCAAAATTAGATTTTTTATGAATTACATATGCAAGGAATTCAATATAATTCAATATATTTTTTTAATTCAATATATGAATTACATATTACAAGGAGGCATGTACATATGCCTCCTTGTAATATTATTGTATTCCTTCATTGTAATTTCACTCTCCTTCATTTGGTAGATATTACATAAAGCAGCTTTTAAAGTCGTATCACAGACACAAACTAATGATGATGAAGCTGAAGCTGAAGAAGATGAAAAGAAACAAGAAACAAAAGAAGAAGAAGCGAAACCTTCTCCCCCTCCTGTCACTGATCCTGTCACAGTCTCTTCTTCTAATTTAAAAGATTTCGTCGGTCATCCTCCATTTATTTCCGATCGTCTCTACGAGACCACACCCCCTGGAGTGGTTATGGGTCTGGCTTGGACATCAATGGGCGGTACTACTCTTTATATAGAGACAGGCGTGGCTGAGGGGCGGGACCTGTCAAAGGAGGAGAGAGGGCAGGGGGTATGACTACCATTGGGCAGTTAGGAGATGTAATGAAGGAGTCCACTGTTATTGCTTATACTTTTGCTAAGGTAGAGAGAGAGAGAGAGAGATATGGAAATACATGTATAGCTAGAAAATTTGGTGGAGTAAAATTTTGGCAAATTGAGGCCCATTTGCCAAATTTTAGTGTTCAGTTTGATAAGGTTCCATAGAAACATGCACAGAGTTAAAATTTTGCCAAAATTTTATCACTCCAAATTTTTTAGCTATACGGTATAAGGTGCTTTTATGTAAATTGTGTTTTTCTGTATTTTTAAAGTCATTTTTGTCTTCAAAAGATCCTAAAAATGATTTCCTTGACAAAGCAAAAATTCGTCTACATGTTCCTGAGGTAGGTAATACTACTACTATTATTATTATCAATTAATTATTATTATTGTTATTATTAATTAAAGGGTGCTACCCCAAAGGATGGTCCCTCAGCAGGTGTCACTATAGTCTCTGCCCTCCTCTCACTGGCTATGGATCGTCCAATACGTCAGAATGTTCCCATGACTGGGGAACTGTCTCTCACTGGAAAGGTATGAAAATGTACTTCTACCTAACTCACAACATGTACATGTATGATAGTACAGTGAATTGACATTTGTATAAGCTGTGTAATGTATGCAATATATGTTGCATAGTCTTTTCTTTTGTTGGAATTAATGATGTTTTGGAAAAAACTATNGGGCTATAGTACAGGGAAAGTTTCTGAAATTTGCTCATTTTTTAAATGGCCCTAACTCAAAAATTTAACCCTGAAATTGGCTCAAACTTTCTACATAGCATTAGTACATCAATATATAG
>NW_003546918.1:0-1825 GCF_000090795.2 Amphimedon queenslandica
AGTTTTAAGCAAGCAACAGAAAAGAAAAAGTCCAATACATAAAGAGCAACAGAATATCCTTCACCGCGTCTTTCCCTAAGGGTTTCTTTGAATAGTTTAAGCGCTATCTCCCTTTTTCTTTCGTTGCTGTCAGCCATCTTGACTATAAAATTTGCATTATTACGTCACAAAATTATAACGAGGAGTGTTTCAAGCAGTTTATACAGGACTCAATGAGTCACGTGATCCCGTTTCCAATCCCTGTTCCGTGTAGTATATCCCTGCGTGAACGGAAACATTAAAAAAGATTTCTTGACAAACTTCTTGTACAATTTTGCTGCACTAAAATGGTAGCAATGGAGAAGACGCTCGCGCTTGTAACTAAGCAGCATTAGATCCGATTGTGGCATGTCAAGCACCATTGGAAGAAGCAAGTTTCAAGCTTTCATATGGTAATAATTACTCATTTTTTGTCACACTCGCCAATTAGTTGATTTACTCATGCTTGGCCACACACATCATATGAGTGTGAGTCGTACATTTAACTTAACTAATATAACCCACTACTAAACCAGACTAAATTACATGTACTGTGTTGAATTTCTAGGCTAGAAACCATTACAAAGGATCATTGTTATTGTCACAGCTTTGATGAACACAATTATTGCCAAGCGGTAGAACTTGGTTAGTAGGGTTGAGTTGGTCAAAATGGCTGCCCGAATTGAGCTATTCTTGCTCATTTCTCTGGGATAATCTAACTTTATTTTTTACTAGAGAGCCTTGATGAGCTATTTCATTACCTTTAAAACACTTGGGAACCAGCAAAAGGAGCTAAAAATATCATTAAAAAAGGTTTTACGGGGTGCATGAATGCATGCACGCGTGCGTATTCCGTTCAGGTTTCTGCTTCTTCTTCTTTCTGTCAGTCATAACTCCTCCTAGGATATCAATCACAGAATTTACACCATTCTCTTGCGCTGTAGTGTAAGAAGTGCAGTCACTCATCAAATACAGGTGAGCAAAATCAAAGGAAAATCGTGTTCTCTGGCCCAAGCAGTCATGGACTCACTGGTAGACGCCATTTTTAACAGCATGCTCAGTACAGTAGGACGTTAATTAGGATAATCATTCATTGTATGGCTTTCACTTCAGTTCGAGCTTCAGTTCTCCTAATTACAGTAGGTGTGATACAGTTACTGTGGTAACACAGATGAGGGTGTGGATAAACCATGGCGACTACTTTTTATTGTAAATATTGTTCCTATGTTTCTCTTATATGGAAAGAGCATACCTTTGAAGCTCATTCAGCTATACCTGAATTTAATTTCTCCTGTCAAATAAATAGCTGTGTTCAAACATTTAAGAAGTATTCTTCAATTTTGTCTCATATTTCTCGTAGTCATGGAGGACTCTCTAAATTAGAAAGTCACTCAGTTACAGTGTGTTCTGACTCAGAGAGCACTAATTTTTTTGACAATGATGATGATAGCCACATGGATGAGTTACACTCACAAGAGTATGATGTACCTGCTTCTTCCAGTGTTTCTAGTACTGATCACAACGGCCTTATTCTGTTTCCAGAACCAATTGATATGTTGAAATGTGAAAGGTCAGCTGCATTATTTTTGTTGACTTTAAAGGAGCGACATCGACTGACGCAGGTTGGTCTTGATTTTACAGTGGAACAAGTTCAAATTATTATTTCAATGATGACTGATCATTTGAAATCATCTCTGAAGAATAATTTTGAGAGAAATAACAATTTGCCTTTGGACTTAGATGAAATATTTTCTTCTGCAAATCCTTTTGAGCGGCTACAAACTGCATATATGCAAAATAAATATTT
>NW_003546918.1:21781-35811 GCF_000090795.2 Amphimedon queenslandica
GGCACAAAAACCCGAAAGCCACAAAGAGTCAGGAAAAGAGAACAACCAGCTAATCTTGTATTTCGAAGGGCTACTATTCCAGTACCTGGATCTCGTTCTACAAGAGTCAAATTTCATAACCTCCCCTTAGAACTCCCCCTTGCACCCAACACTCAGTCCCACATTAGTGATCATTGTTATGCACGGAAATAATTCACTTGACAAAATCAATTATCATTAATTAATCAAACTCAGTAATTTCTATAATAATAATCAATAGTAATATCAAATATCATACAATAATAGGCGAAATAGCTGAAGTACATATGTGACCATAATTGACTAAAGGTACCTTATTGCGAATTTTAAATTTCATCATTATAATGAAAAATATCAACCTGTGAGTGCTCTGTTGGACAACAATTGTTTCTAAAAGTTACATAGTAACTTTTTGCATCCTCTGGAGTCATTTAATGATAATTGGAGCTGAGGAAGTTAGATTTTTCAGGCTATAAAGACCAATTTTCCTATCCGCCATAAGGTACCTTTTGTCAATTATGGTTACATATGCAAAATTCATCGGGTGCTTGCTAATTTCACTGCAAGTTTGGACCATGTACCTTTTCTTTTGATTGAAATACCAGCAAAAAAGCCTGGACCCGACTTCGACCAATTTGTGATATAGCATACCCAAGCAAATTGAACCGAAAGAATACAATGCTGGTTAATAGCTGCATGCACTTCATCCAGTAGCTGACTGACAACATAGCCAATAGTTTGTGATTTATCATCAATATCACAGACAAAAGCAAGAGCTTGAGAATCACGTGGATTATATCGCTCATGAATTAGTCTAACTGGTACAGTTTGTCCTGCAGATATAAGATGAAGCACTACTTGTAAAGCTTCCTGATACTTCTTACACTTTGTGGTTCCAATACACTTAAATACCAATGACTGTGTTGTAATTCTAGCATCTTCCTCTGGATCAGAATCGACAGCGAACAAGTCATCCAAAGTTAACACTGACTTTACATTCTCATCATCACTCACAGATGCTACTTCTGGTACCAACCAATTCCATTTCCAAATCACACACACAGTCTCTGGTGACCCAGTTGAAAGCCCTTGTATGTCGATTGCTTGTGCAAATTCAGATATCTGTATTGTACAAATTAGAGCTGAAACGGATGTGGTATTTCACTATCCAGATATCCTGTTGAAATTTCTTTCGGATATTTGCTGGATAGTTAATTAATAAAAGTGAATTAGTTAGTGACTGCAGACATCAAAAAAGCAAAGTTTTTATTCCCCAGGATGTTATTCTTGTACATTTATGGTAGTTTAGAAGCTCGAAAATGATTAAGAAGTGGCTGAAAAGGTTGGTAGCTTCAAGAACTTACTCTTTTATTGCTGGTCATTAACTGACAGAAATGCATTAATTAGTTATAAAGTCTAGTTATTAAGTTTAATTATCCTATTTGTCAAAAATTACTATCCGGATACTAAATTTATAAATGGATATCCGGATAATCAGGATATCTGTTTCAGCTCTAGTACAAATACACAATGAACTGTTCATATGCTTGTATTATATTTACCTTAACGTAGCAGCTTTCCAAAACTTTGATTGAAGATGGCACTCTCACTGTAATATCCTGCGTTTTACAAAGAAATATGTCAATGTGTTTCACCACTTTCTTTCCCCAACACAAATCACAGCTTGCCTGAGCTCCACAGTGATTAAATTAGGTATATATAGTATAACTAAAACTTTGGCCAATCCTTATTAATATGTCGACAATTTCATCACTATTACTGCTTGAGCTGGAAATGCTACGTGGACTGCTACTACCTTCACTGTCCAACGGGCAGTGAACTCTGGGCTCTCTGGGTATTCTGAGTGGAGGTAGGGGCACTAATTCCGCTATTATTGATCACGTGGTGCTAAGGAATGTAAGTTATGCAATTGAACTTTGTAATTATTATTAGATAAAGGTCAACTGTGTCCTACCTCCTCTGATATGGACCCAAACATTAGGTGTCCGTAAACTACCTCCGTACTATAGATATTGCGCATGTTCACTGTGGCTGTGAGCAACTGCGCATGCGCAGATTGAGGACGTGAAGGAAGACGTTAAACTTAAAGTTATCTCAAGGACAAGAAGCAAGAGACCTTGCTCCTGTATTTTCATAAGCGGTAAGTTAGAAGATATATACATACAGCTGTGGTTACATATGTATTGATAGGTCGAATCAGTTGTGAGTGTGAGCTGCTATTATAGTGAGTGGCAATTATACTTAGCCTGGAACTGAAGCTTTACTGTTTTAAGGTAAGGGATTTGTCTTTACTTATTGGAGTGGTTTGTGTGTCGTGATCTACGTATCACAAATGTTGCTAGCAACAATAACCACAGCAGCACAACAAGTTTCCAGTGTATGAAGGCCTTATACTAATTTACACTGAGATTACACCCCTGATTTGAATGAATATTAGCCAATTAGTAGATATAAGGCCTTCACACAGTTGTCTCGCTGTGGTTATTTTGATCTTGTAAAGTAACCACAATTGTTGCTACCTGTGTATAAAGACTAGCAAGCAACCTTTGTGATTACTTTGATCTTGCAAGCCAGAAATAGAACAGCCTTCTATTTTCTGAAACATGTTGCTTACAAGCCTAGCAACATGTTTGGGCCTCAAAAGGTGATCCATGTGTACTTGTCTGCTTAATATTAATGGTGATTGTTATGCTTGTTTTATTGGGCTGGGGAGACTAGTAACTGATACTAAACGTAATATTTCACAACAAATAAGGACTGTTTTATCACTCAAACATAAATGCACTAACATCTCATTTATGTCTGAGTAGTCTAGAAGGCAATAATGTCAGACAAGTTTTTGAAATTAATCATTTGTTTTATGTCATGCACTCATGTCTGCTTGTAGCTTCAGAGTATACACAATGTTGTTTTGAGGAGTAAAACCAAACCATTTGTAATGTTTAAATCTTGATGAGATTAATTGTCTCATTTTTCTAAACTTTAAAGTAAGCAAGCAATTACACTCTTTTGTATAATTAAGCCATTGTAATACCACACAATAAAGTGTCAATAGTGAAACACAATGCAATTACACCATCATGTTTCAAACAACTTTAATGGATTAAGTAAATTTTGTGAAAGTCTACAGAGGTGTGGCTGCAATGAATGTGT
Source organism: Amphimedon queenslandica (assembly GCF_000090795.2). Classification (NCBI taxonomy): domain Eukaryota; kingdom Metazoa; phylum Porifera; class Demospongiae; order Haplosclerida; family Niphatidae; genus Amphimedon; species Amphimedon queenslandica. The sequence goes on from NW_003546918.1 coordinate 24,974, forward strand.
GGTACTATCAAGCTATGAAGTCATGAGAGTAGAAAAGAAAATGCTAGGGGTTGTAAATAATCCTGGGGTTGTGAAATAAGGCTAATGAGACAAGTGTTATCTTGCTAAGTAATGCTCTTAGAATCCTTTATTGCTTATTTATAATAGTTATAGCACACCTAATATTTTGATTCAAATCATAACTATCCTTCACAGAAAAGTCTTGACTATGAAGCAACTATATACTTTTTGCATAATAATTACCACCTTTCAGTGGCCGCAAACTGATAGAATGCAGTTTTCAGTACAGAGAAAGTGCTAATCTTGATCGGTAGATACTTGGCAAGTTCTGAAACAAGCTGGACTTCACTGAAGGCAAACAATTTCTCCTTACCTTTGCCAGGACTAATAATAATTAATCTCCTCCTTGTAACATTCAGCTTTCTTTTTTAACCTATTATGAAGCTCACTGTGATGAAATCCATCTGTCTGTTCAAACTAATTTAATTGCACTTCCTTCTTAACTTTAGGTGTTACTTTATTTTAAGTTTCAAAGTGTGAATTATTCTTAACTATACTTAGAGCTAAATAGCGTTATCTTCGTTGAAACCACAATGACCTATCAGCTTATTTCCAGCAAACACTCAGCAACCAGAGACTAAATGAGACAAAACTGCTGTCTAGCATACTTCTTCATGGATGCCAGACATTCTAAAGCCTGACTAGCCTTATGAAGCCTGTACAACTACTATTATAAGCAATGACTGCAGCAACTGCCTTGGCGTTCTAGCTAGAATGGCTAGGGGGCTGAGGCACTTCATGTTGTATATTCTATTAGTTTTTCAATTTAAATTGCCACATGCCATGCATCAAATTTGTGACAATAGTTTTCAGATTTTCTCTTGCCAACTTTGCAACCTTGATATGACGAACATTACAATTATTAAAAATTAAAAGTAATTAATGTAATATGTAACAATTCAACATCTAGTTTTCCAACTTGAGTAAATTGTAAGATTGCAGCTTAGCACAATAGCCTGGGCAATCACAGCAATCATCACCACTACAATACAGACATTAATTTCTTTTCCTTCTTTAACAGCATCCAATCTTAATGCTTCTCCTAATTCCGCTATGAAATTGCTTGTGCAAATAACTGTTGTTGACAAAAAAAACTGCATGCATAGAATATTATTTCATTCCAGGCTTGCTAACGGAGTAGGTAAAAACTATTATGGCCAACTCAAGATTTGGCCAGTTCCTCATCTCTGATGTAAAATGGATGATTTTTTGGGCAAATAATTGTCACAATTGATCACCTAACCAAGAATTTCTCATGTAAGCAACGTAGCTGCTTTCTAGCATCCTCACACAATGACAAAATGCTCACTCCTTCTGTAGTCATTTTGCTTTTTACTAGCCAATGGGTTTGTCTGGCCGAAAGAAGCATTACCTAACATGTGGAAGGTCTATAGGGTCCTTCCTTTGTGCATGTTAAATATTTTATAAACATATTGGGCTGAAACTAAATATTGGGCTGAAACTAAAAGACATAGGCAAGAAAGGGCTGCAAGACTAGACAGGAATAGAGTAATGGTGGAAATCAGTACTTAAGAGCATGAAGTTTGTGCTAAAGCAAGGGAAGAAGTATTTGAACAAGATGACGCAACAGAAGAACAAATGGAGCTAGAAACTGTTCCAGATGATGTGCATTCTAATCTCACCAATGATGCATCCTTTCAAACTGATCCTGTGACACGTAAAGTAGAAAACAAGCAAACTCAAGCAGGGACTACAATGTGTATTTCAGTTGCTATTCAAACTGTCATGCCTGGAAAATCAGTTGCTAGTCAAACAATGGTGTCTTGAAACTTACATGTAACCTCACTTGTTCCACAATTAATAGTTTCCATGTCTAGTTCCTTCAAAAAGCACACCGATTCTTGCTATTGTAAGTAACAATGAGGCTACCTATTTCTTTACTAGGTTGCCTTCTTGGTCTACCTTTCTATTCATTTCTAAATCTTCAAATGTAATGAAAGTCTCTCCTCTCTCTAAATTGTCTCGTGATGAAATTCTTCTACTCACTTGAATGAGGTATCTGAGCATATCTGATCTGGGTTATATATCATTTTTTGTGTCATCCGCTACTGCTGGTAGAGTTTTTGGAAATTGCATTGAAAACCATTTTATCAGTTTTAAGTGCTTGATAAATTGGCCAACTCAAGAAATTGCTCAAATGAATCTCCCACCCTTATTTGCAAGATTATATCCGAAAACCCGTTGCATTATTGATTGCTCAGAAATTTTCATTCAGAGGCCATATGGTTACATCCCTAGAAAGAAACATATTCGAATTATAAAAAGACAAATATGGTTAAATTTTTGATTGCGTGCCTGCTAATGGATCTATCTGTTTCATGTCAAAATGCTGGGGAGGAAGAGCATCTGATTGACGCAATACCATGAATAGTGGGTTTTTGGATCTCTTATCAAACGGGGATACAGTATTGGCAGACCGTGGTTTCACCATTACTGATGACTTGGCAGTCTTTGGGGCTAAACTTTAGATCCCTTCATTTACTAGTTGGAAAAAACAGCTAAGTTTAGCAGAAGTTGAAGAGTGCATGCTATTAGCAAAGGTGCGTATTGATGTGGAGCATGTGATTGGGCTGCTAAAGAATATGTACACCATTTTACAATCAAGAATACCCATTACACTTTTAAAAAAGGAAAATGATAAAGATTATGCATTTATTGCCAAAAAATTAACTGTGTGCTGTGCTTTAACAAATTTGTCACCTAGTACTGTTCCATTTTAAATCATTACTATTTAGTATTGTTTGTTTTATTTTTTTTACAATTACTTGAACAAAACCACTTTCCTTTTTTGGTTTACAGAAGATTGCAACGCACTCGTAGTGAAACCACTCGATTGCACAATTTTTTTGTAAGAGATTTTAAATGGCAGCAAGCTTCACAATGACTAATAGTTATATTATTGATTGAATCGATTATATAGAATTGTATCATGGGAAGCCATAAGATGAAAGGCACCGCGTTGGGTTTATATCTGGTAGACGTCACTTCCGGTGCAATATACATATTTACCAGGATGTGACATAGTATGATTAAAGGCACTGACAGTGCAATACATATATTTCACTGGAAGTAATGCTTAGCTTGTTCAGTTGTGATAACAATGATAACAGAAGGTCATTTGTAAACAGCAAAATATGTTATTAATAAAAGATTTTGTAAATATACTGATATAATAGTAGTCTTTATTTCTGCAAAGATTGATTGATTTGCATGCCCATTACATTCCAGAATGATTTCAGTCTTCGCGACGACATTTTATCAACAAGTGTAGCTCCTACTAGTCAAATTTGAGACGAATTCTGTAGGTCTAGAAACATCTAACGAGTATTCTTTACTGCTAGTAACATTTTCACCACTACGCCGCTGTTCAGTAAGTACCTTCATATCTCTATTAGTGTCCAAGGGTTCAAAACCTGTACTAATTTCTTCCATTTCATCAGAACTAATGAAGGCTAACCTTTATTGAGCACTTTACACATTTTCATTCGCTTCTTTTGCTGCTTTTTCTCGTGGTTCTCCTTTTTGTCCCTTACAGTTGTACCACATACTACTGAGCAGGCCCATAACTTTTCCTTCTTATGGCTTCCCATTATACAAGCCATATAGAACATGTCCTTTTCCTCATGGGTGTATCAGATATACACTCAAATGATATTCATCATCCCTCGGGCTACACCCTTAGGATTATGAATATCATTTTCGTGTATATCTGATACACCACTCAGGGTCATGTTCTATATATTACTAAGACAACAGAGAAAGGAAGTAAATGAAGAAGAGAAAGAAGATAACACATAAATGAGCTTATTTACTTATATAGCAAGAGATGTGTGCAGACTAGAATGTTCTACAAAAATTAAGAAACATGTAGACAATAGAAAGATCTAGAATAATCATGCAAAGGCTAAATACATAAAAGCATGTTACTAAATTATTAATTAACAAACAATCTAGATCCAAATGTCTTTAACAATACTTCTCACTTTAACTGAAAGTGCCACACATGTTTGTTTCCTACTTCTCCAACTGACTGCTGTTCCACCAGCCTGAAACAAATACCCTGTGGTCGATTTTATGTCATCTAGATCACCAGCCCAGTCAGAGTCGGAAAAGCCAATACAGCCATTGGCTTCACTTATTTTGTAAATGAGACCTAGATTGTGAGTTCCTTTAAGGTATTTCATCCTTTTAACTGCAACCCAGTGTTCCTTCGTTGGCTTTGAGCTGTATTTTGCAACATTGGACACAGAATGTAATGTCTGGTCTGGTCATTGTAGATAGATATTGCAAACTTCCTATTGCTGATTGATAAAGATTCTCATCTACAAGTTCATCATCATCTGTGGATTTTCTCAACTTTGAGCTAACACATACAGGAGTTGCAACTGGTTTAGCATCTTGAAGGCCAAATTTCTCTAGAACATTAAGGGTATAAGTTGGTTGACCAATCCACACTGACCTTTCTGAATGACTTAGAATAATTGAAATACCAAGAAGTTACTGCAAATCAAAATCTTTGACTTCAAACTCAGCTGATAATTTACTTTTCACATCCTTCATTTTCTCCTTATCCTTTGTGGCAATCACAATATCATCAATATAAACAGCTAATATACACAGCTCTCCTTTTCAGGAAATATACAGGCATGGGTCACTTTTGGTTTGTACAAATCCCATCCTTTTTAAACAGATGATCCAGAGTCATATTCCAACACCTTGGAGCTTGTTTTAATTCATACAGGATACGCTTCAGCTTGTAAACTAAGTGCTCTTTTCCTTTAACTTGGAATCCTTTGGGTTGACTCATGTATACTTCTTGTAGATCACCGTTGAGAAAGGCAGACATAACATTCATTTAATGTAGTAGCATGTTATGTTGTACCGCATTTGAGATGATTGAGCGGATAGACTCAAACCTGACAACAGGGTTAAAAGTTTCTTCATAATCTTGTCCAGCCTTTTGAGAATAACCTTGATCTATCAATCTTGCCTTGAACCTTTCAACAGTTCCATCAGCTTTCAGTTTACATTTCTAAACCCATTTCCTTGTAACAGGTTTCCTTCCTTCAGGTAGTTCTACTAAATCAAACATCATTTGCTTTAAGTGACACCATTTCCTTCTCCGTGGCTTCTTTTCATTGGTCTTTGTCAGGACTACAGCACACTTCTTTAAATGTAGTGGGCTCTTGATATTGTTTTGTCTGTGTACAATTGATCCATACGCCATAGTAGTCAGGCTTTCTTGTTTCTCTGGTTGAGCGTCTTACACTAGTTCCATTATCACATTGTGAATTATTCTAAGGAGGTACATTATCTTCATCCGTCGTCTCACGATCATCATCTTGTTGGTATTCAGTATCAATTTCAACCATCTTGCATGGCTCATCTGCCACTTGCTCCTTCTGAAATCCAACTCTGCTTTCATCGAATTTAACATCTCGACTATAGATAATCTTCGACTATAGACAATCCTTATATTGTCTGGACAATACAGATGGTAACCTTTGACGGTAGTTCCATAGCATAACAGAACATATTTTTTCGCTTTGACATCTAATTTTGTCCTTTCTTCGTTTGGAATGTGTGCGTATGTCACACAGCCAAACACTCTCAGATGATTAACAGATGGTTTCCTGCCTGACCAGGCTTCATATGGTGTTAAACCATCAACAGACTTTGTAGGACTCCTGTTCCTTAAATACACAGCAGTACTTAAGGCTTCAACCCAAAACCTTTGAGGTAATTGAGATCCAACAAGCATAGATCTGACAGCTTCCATAAGAGTGCGATTGAGTCGCTCTGCCTCACCATTTTGCTCCAGTGACTTTGGTACTGAACACTCGTATGTAATTCCTTCTGCTTTGAGGTATGACTGAAACTCAGTCGAAGTGTATTCTCCTCCATTGTCGGAACAAAGTGTTTTAATCACACGTCCTGTATCTTTTTCCACCTTAGCCTTCCACTCTTTAAAGTACTGAAACACTTGGCTTTTGTGCTTTAATACATGCACCTAAACATGTCTCGTGTTATCATCAAAGAAGGTAAGAAAATACTCTGCTCCACTGAGAGATCTTGCATTTACCTTCCCACTGACACCACTATGACTCAGTTCTAACGGCTCTTCTGCTCAGTTGCCACTAGTAATGGGAAATGGACTTCGATGAAGTTTCCCTTGTGCACGTGTCTCACACAAATCCATGTCTTCACACTCATCCTTAGACTTCAGTCGTTTCACTAACAGATCTTTTGCAATCTTCCTCAGACTGGACATATATTTAAATGTCCATAACGTTGGTGCCACAACATTACACTGCTTTGTTGCTTCACTGCATTAACAATTTTTTTTGAATGACCACTGTAACCAGCATCCTCACAGCTCAAGTAGTACAGATTACCTCGTCTTCATTAGTGATCTCACATTTAGACTTGTTGTATTTGTCTGTCTTTCCACATGATGTTGACATTGAGATGCGTATGACAACTCAGGCACATACAGGACAAGGTGAAGAGTACCATCTTTTAATTTTCCATCTTGATGTTCCAACTTCAGTCGAACCGTTCCTTGCTTTGCAGTCTCTATACTTCTTCCATCTCCTAATGTAAGTCCTCCAGTTCATCAAACATCTCACGATTGCAACAAATGTGACATGTTGCTCCAGTCAAACTGTTTCTCTGGCTTCCACAATCACCATCAGCAGCTAGTGCCAGTTTGTTTAAAATATGCTAATGCATATTTTGAGCAATTTGAAATAAAATATTATTTTTGACCGCATAACTATAATAATTAAATAACCTATGGAGCAGTCAACAATTAGCTAATCATGGCTCAGAAAAGCTGAAATTTATTGTAGCATCTGAAGCTCTGTTTAAACAAAGAGTTGGCACAAAACTGTTGCCTAGATATTAAAAAAAGACTGAGAGATTTTGGTTGCTCCTGCTTTCCCCAGTTCTGCTTAAAAAATTTCATAGAGGCTAAATCACCAACTTTGAGCAACTGTCACTAATAAACAAAGAAATTAGGACAAAATCATTCTTTTTGTTTCTTGTTAGATTGGATTTTCTACCTTTGAAACAAATCTTGGCCCTGTACAGTGAAACACTAGCTCTCACTTGGAGAGAGGTCCCTGGTTTAACAGTTACCAGGCTTTGATACCACAAGATGCTACAAAAGCATAACTATATGAAAGAAAGCAACTTTATCTGTTGCTAGAAGAAGAAACATAGCTATAGAGTTCTCAGACAAAAAGATATATATTTGAATTTGCCTGTAGATATTTATTGGCAAATTTTATAGTGACGATTTTGTGCCATGTGCCATAATTTGCCATTGAGCGTGCTCAGTTTGAAACAAAATGGCGGATTTTTTTGGCGATTTCTTCATAGAATCGCCAATCAACAATATTAATTACTCGCCAATAAATTGTCTTGTGTTGTATCTTGTTGTCAAAAGGGTAGTCCTAGCATTTCCCACTGCATTGACCAATCAACTAGCACAGTTAACACCTTGATAGGTTACATTTACATGGCAAGAATAAGAATGCAAATATTGAGCTTTGTGCATGTTTTATGCTTCTGTTTACACTGAAAGAAATGAAAACTGTGCTAGAATCTTGATAGTACTCTATGGAAGAAAACTGTGTTCTATGTGTATCCTATTAAAATTAGCACTAAAAACAGATGAGTTTTGTGTTGCTGTGTAAAACCAGCCATGATCTCTCTGTCCTCCCTTCTCCTGTTTCCTTATGTCCTACTCATTCGTCATTGGTACTTGCAACAACCATTGTCTCCTCTATCTAAGATGGTCCAAGCATTTAACGGTAGAAACATTAATGGCTTTTACCTTGTTCAGTGCTTCTACGCCTGCTACATGTACTTCACTCTCATGGAATATCAAGTTTGCTTTCCTGCTTTAACTCAACTGCTATTCATACATTCTTCATTTGGTTTGTATCGGCTGTTTGTCTAGTTGAGGAGTACTATAGTCAGTTGACTCACTGTGAAGTAGAACTTATAACTTATTCATTGATTACAGTGGCATATAAATGTATGTTGAGTTATCAGTGTGTGGGTGTTAACTATATCCAGACTTAAACCTTCTACATTGGGTGCTAACACTCAGTCTTCAAGTCTGATAGCAATTGATATCTAATTTCTACATTATAATGATATTGATGAAGCATGTGTAACACCTACTGGACAGCAATATGGTTGAGCCTGAATGTGTTTTGAAAATTTTATTGCCCAAGGCGAGCCTAATTATAAATTCATTATGCTGTTAAATGTTGCAAAAGAGAAAAGGCAATTGGTACCAGCTACTAAGAGTGATTTATAATTCTAGTGAATGAAACATGCAAAATCAGTGTTGTGCCAGATGTAGCCTTGTCAATATATATCTCATTTGTTCCTTCTTACAGCTTCCCTTAATACTTCAACAGTTTGAAAGGTATACAGCTCATGATCAGCTTTCAGCACATACATTTCCGGCATCTCTCGCCATCCAGTATGGGTGGCTATAGAATATATGTATGTAATGGTACAATTAGTCATCGCAGTAAGTAGCCTTAGGATGGGTATATAAATTTCTAAACCTAATTATGACACTTGAGTAAATAAAGTGATTGTTTTGGTCGTGTAAGAAATGAATTCAATGGATGACAACTGTAAATGAGCACCAACTGGCTCTATTCTTTCTCCATTAAATTTTGCCATTGAAAATTGTAGCCAACTATTGCATGTAGGCAAATGCTTTGTTTGAAATTAATGATAGTCATGCGCTTCATCATTCTCAATTTTTGAGGTCTATGGTTCATTTTTTGGGTCATTCAAAATGTTTAGTCATGGCTATTAATGCCAGCTACATTGAGTGACACCCCGTGCAATAAAAAATCTATACAAGTATACAATCTTTAAATTTTACACACAATAATGTTACATTAAGGTGTACTAAAATTTCCCTAATGGAATTTGCCATTCCTATACTATTGCATTTAATAAATGTAATGTAATGAACTAATGACACAGTAACTGCACCTTTATTATATGAAAAGCCACCACACGTAAGGGCATGGTTAGGCTTAAATCTCTTATGCCCAATTGGTACATATAATTATTATGTACAGTATGTACATAACATTTAATGTAAATGTATGTACAGTATTACATGTAAGCTGTTTAGTAGTGCAGTATAGCAGCAGCACACACATTGGCCTGTTTCAGGTGTTAATAGTTAAATGGTAGGCATTTGGTCTGCTATCTGCTATAGAGCACTACCACCCACTGTACTCAGTCAATATTTGTATTATATCATAGGTCATGGAATCTGCAAGCTTTGCTAAAGAATGTAGACTCGTCACGAGTGCAGCTGATGGAGATCCCGGAATGATTTTTCTCCTTTCCAGTAAGGAAAACATCCATAGAATGTTACAACTACCTGCAGTCACTGGACCACCTGGAATACCTGGTTTACAAGCTGGACGGGATGATGAAGCATCGTTTCTCAATTTTCAAAATTGGCTAAAGCAACTAGTTTTAAGCCATTCCCGTGACTCAGTGGTTAAACTAGGAAATGGGACAGAGATACCATGTCTCTTTCATAAATTGTCACAGGAAAATCACAGTGCTATAGAAGGTACTTTGTCCCACTTGTATGTTCTGCAAAAGCAGATATTGGATCAGGGAGTTGATACCCATTCAGCTGGCATCTATTTGTCGGTAGAAGGAGCAGGAGTTGGATCATTGTCAATGATTCATAAATCATTGGGACCTTTCTTGAGTGACAGTTACTAATTGCAGTAATGCTATTAAAAGACTTTGAATAATAATGATGATTTGTGTATGATTCTGTGTGTCAAGTGTAGCAATATTAGAATTTAAAGAACAATGCAAAACTGTGTCCGAGCTCTCTTTTACTCTCAGTGTCACGCGATTTCTCCTTAGATTTACTGATAAATTATGCATCTAGGGAGTACAAATGGTCTTTCAAATTTCAGAGGTAGCTGTGTATTGGCACTACACCTGACTTGGTTGAGTAGTAGTATTAAAAAAGTGGACAAAGTTTTATTGCAGGCTTAGTTAAATGTACAAAATTAATTATAGAACAGGTTTATGTATAAATTTAGCTACTTGAGTTCTTCAACACTAAGCATTTCAATGGGTGTGGTATTTGGGAGTGGCATAGGAACAATTTTGATTGTACGTCAAACAAAAAGTGTCCTACCCAAATTTTGTCCGACTGGATAAAGTTTGGCTGCAATATTTTGTCCTTGGACAAAAATTTCCTGCAAAATTTTGTCCTAAGCGAATAATTTTTGTCCTATAGGACCAGCTGATAGCTTTTACATGCAAATTTTTATCCGCAAAAGAGCATACATGTATAATGCATGTATAAAACTTTTTTTAGACTAATTTTTTTAAATAAAGTTTTTTTTCAATAAATTCATGACTATCAATCTCTCAGTAATTATATCAGCACTGAGTTGATATCACTTCCTTGCATAACATTTCTGACACTTCCACTGATACTTCTTATCACTCCACACTCTAAGGGGCATAGCCACAAAAGCATCATGAAACCATTCTTTACTGCCTACATATTCCACCATTCGGCCATCTTCTGGCATTCTGCACAAGCAAAAAATTTAAATAGTTGATAGCCTTTGTTGTCTTGGTCGTCGTATCTGTGAAGAAGCTGGAAAGGAAGATATTGATTGCTCTTCAAAACATCTGAACAAATGCTGACGAAGTCTGTTTTGTTGATA